>NW_013952615.1:290243-329468 GCF_001266775.1 Austrofundulus limnaeus
TTCTGGAGCTTTGCGTACATGTGGGGGTCATATATGCTGTATCTAGTTTTGGGTACATAATAAGAGAAACACCACCATAAAACAAGAACACATTAACTGTTAATGTGAGAAACAAAGGACAGATTTTATTACTTCACGAATTTGTTTTTATGTAATAAGTATCTTTGTTAAACCTGAAAAATGATTGCATTTGTAATTCTTACTGAGCACACCCGTGCAGCAATAATACATTTGAGTCCTACGTGGTAAAAGTTAAGAAAATAAACATTTGTCTTTCTGTGTTTTGTATCCAAACTGCAACTTTTCAACCTAAGACAATGAAAAAGAACAGAAAGGAGACATGGACGGATGAAAATGAATCAAAGGAAAAACAATAAAGAATCGACTTCCCCAAACAAACAAAATGCTTGATGTATAACAGTGACATTTCCCTTGTCGCAGGGAGGCGTGTCAGAGAAGCAACAAACCATAGAAAGTGACAGTCGGGCCTCCACTGGCAGAATAAATAGCTTCAAATCATCCTGATGAGCATGAGAGCACAGGGAAATAGTGGGTCAATACAGGGAGGCAGGGATTCTTCTGAATAAACCAAATCAATCAAATATTCATAAAGGATTCTGCTGTGAACAAAATGTCACTTAAGACTAAGAATATACAGTTAGAATCAGCGTCTTGTGTTTGTGTGATTTCATGTTTCAGTCAAGCTGCAGCGAATGTTCAGGTTTATGTTCTGCACTAAACAGCTTAGAAACTTATTTTTCTGAATATTTTAGCATTGAGTTTGACCTTTGACCTCCCTGATATAAAACCAGTGATCTGGAATCTGACCCTTAACCACTAAAATGCTAACTGTGTATTCATGAGTCTAAATAAAGCTTAAAAATTGACGTTCCAATACAGAAAATGAGCCTAAAAAAGAAGCTGCGTAGCAGTGTACTCAATTTACAGACGAGAAAAGAACATATAAGCTTTAAGAAAAAGCAAAGTTTAATCACATTTTTAATGCCACAATGAAAAGAGCTGAAGTTTTGATCATTTAGCCACAAACAGCAGGGCTTCGTTGGATTTCTCACCAGGAGGCCGGAAATAAATCAAAGTTCTGCCGCGTTTAGGGGAGACGAGTCAGACTAAAACTAGGAATACCAAACAGTGACTGTGATATTTTAAAATATAGGTAATACCCAAAAGCTTATTATAAAATGTAATTTTTTTGTAATAGGATTGTTTCAAGTAGTTATAAATAGTCAATATCTTACTTACAGTAGACAGCGTAGCAGACTGATCTTACTTCCGTAGAGTCAGAGAAAATTTTTTAGATAATTCAAGATAAAGGCCCAGGCCTCCCTTGAAAAAGAGATCTGAGATCTCAATAGGATTTGCCTGATTAAACAAAAATAAAAATAAAATATATATTTATGAGATAAAATCAAGGCAGTTTTAAAGAAAACAAGGTAAAATGTGGGTTAGCATGAATGCTACTATTGAAGAATGATGGAAACAGAAACTTAGATAGACACAGAGGCAACTTGTTAGGGGGTTAAACAAAATTCTTGGCTACAAATGATAGAACAAAACATGTGCTGAGATCCCAACACAATAAAAGATTCAAATAACTCAAATACAGACAGAAACTGGTTAGCTAATTATAAAATAAAACATATTTATTCATCCCATTAGCAGACCATTTAAGGTGGAGCTAAATAGTTTCCTTGAAAGAAACTAGCTAGACTAGATTTATTAATACAGAAGGCAGTTTTCAGTTAGTTAAAGAAACGCAAAAGTAGTTAGCTAGCATTTACTTATTTATTTACAAGCAGTTGCCTGTTATTAAAAAGTTATTATAGCTTCACCTTAAATAGTCTAATAACAACAGCTTTAAACTTTCAGTTCAACAAAAAAAAAAAGACTCTCTAAGGGCCAGTTGTAATTTAAAAATATTTTGCGTTTAACTTTGACAAAACATGAAATGCCACATTCCTTGTTGCTTTGGCTGAGCAGTGCTAACAAACAATAACTGAGCTCTACGTGGTATTTCCTGCACAGAAACAGCGTTTTAACACATCCTCTTATAAACACTGAAAAGTACCATGTGTACGACTGACTAAATGTGAAATAAATAATACAGAAACACAATTACAAGTAAGAGTTTTACTCACTGTTGAGCTGTCATAAGTCTTGAATTCTGAACTCTCCCACAGGGAATTACTATACAGAATGGATTTGCATTATGGGAGATGTAGTTTATGGTCAATACTGGCTTTAAAGCAGCCTATTTTGAGACATTAATACAGGGATATTTAACAAAACTGCTCAGGGGGCTAAAATTACTCCAAGTATTTTAAAATTTCGCCTTTTAAATTTGGTTATTTTGTTGCATTGAATCACAAACTTAAAATTTACCGTTGATATAAAAACTATGTTGACATTAAATTGCCATCTGTTGAAAATTACTTTATTTTTTTATATCACAATGTCAGTTTTTTCCAATATTATGCAACCTTAGTTTCATCCTAATTCATCCAGTGGTTTGTGAGATAGCATTATTACTCTCCTTTCATATGAAAAAAAGAACTGACTTCCAACATCATGGCATTTCCTCAATCTCCAAATAGTTTTTTTTCTTCCCCTCCAGAAGAGTCAATCAAAGCGGGGCTACTGAGGAGAGCATGTGGGTGGGAGGGCTGAGCCAGACAGCCAGAAGAAGAGACAGAGTGGGGGGGGGGGGGGGCAGCCAAATGGATGGAGTAGAACAACAAGACAGAAGCAGCTACAGGGACTGATGGGATAACAGCTGACACTCACAGCTTGTGGAGAAGTGGAGAGCAGGCAGTTCCACAAAGCAGGAGTTGAGCCTGATAAAAGTGAAGGGTGGTGACGCAGAAGGAGATACAGTTCTGATGCAGGCAGAGAACCATCATCTCCAGCCCCTTATTACTACGCCGACTTTGACGTGTTAGAAAGTTTTCAAACGGGAGGAAGGAACGCATGAGGACAGCCGCAATATGAGGCGTGTAAAGGCAAAGGAGAATAAAGAAAAGAAGGGTTTTTATGTTTTCATTAGGAATGAGGTGAAACTTTTGTTAAAGTCGAGTTCCAAATCACGACATCCTTAAAGATTAGACAAACGCAGACTCTGCTGAAAAGGGAAAGGGAGAGACATTTTTTGGCAGCAGCAAAATCCTCCTGTGATCACATAAATATTGAGCTCAACTTTGCCAAATTTTATTCACACTGAAAGGAATAAAGCAATGAAAGCTGAGTGACAGCTATCCACAAACCCACGCACTTGCTCCTCACTGAAGCAGCCGCGAATAGATCCCTTCAGTTGTCAGGAGGAAAAAAAAAACAAAGACACGAATTCATCATCACATGAGTATATTACATATATATATATATACACACACACACAGCAGGGAACTCGTTTTAATAATCAAACAGGAAGCGTGTGGTTGTTCTCAGTGTTGTATTAAAAGCAAAACCTCTGTAGCAGGAAAGGCGTAATGATGACACTAACAAACCACACATTGCTTTCCTCAAACATCCACCCTCACACCTGTCTTCACTTCCAGCTTTATTCTTACAAAAAGATGCAAGAACATTCACAAAGCTGTGAAAAAACAACATAACTAAAGAAACCGGTGAAGAAGCAAAGGTTTTATTTGGAAGTTACCACAAGATTAAAGCCAATGGAAATGTGACAGATGCTGCTTATACAGCTCTGGAATAAAGTCCCAGTTGTTTAACCGACTGACCAAGGAAGGGTTTCTTTATCCAGCACAGACAGGAAAAAAAACAATAGTAAGGCAAAAAGATGAAGCAGAATTTTTCCTCTCTCAGTTTAGTCACAAGCGAACAAGTCAAGAATAACAGCAAATATTGTTGGATTGTTGTCTAAGGTTTTCCATTTGAAAATGTGACCACTAAGAGAATAAACAGGCACAATAATTAGAACAAATTTCACCAATGTCTAAATAACATAATAGCCAGTAGGGCTGTGTGTTTGCAAGAATTTGAAGACACGATACATATCATGACAGAGGGGTCTTGATACTTTATATTGTGATATGTACATGGAAGGAGTATTTCTTTGTCACTTTTTTCTAAGTCTAAAACACAGACAGAGCTGGAATCAAGCAATGTAATGAGCTGAATTTAACCAGAAAAAGTGCAATCATGGACTTACATCTGATCCAAACATTTTATCGGAGGTAAAAGACCAACATGACCACCCAAATCCTGTCCCTGCACTTTCTGTCCCTAAACAGGTACAGTAAACTTTATAGTTTTTTCACTACTGTTAGCTACTTCCTTAGCATTCATGCTACAACCTCCCATGAATTCTACTGCTATCAGTCCCACACACAGCATATGGTGATTACACACATTTTAAACATCACCATCTAAGTTTCTTTAAGTGATGCAGAAGCAGTGACTCAAGTGATAAAAAAAACACACACTAGGTGCGGCGATAAGTGAGAGAACACCGGTAAAAACACCAACCACCTGCCCACCTTCCAGTATGTCGAAGACGTCAACCTAAGCTAACATTTCTACTGAACGTTCCTGTATTTCTTTGCGCTAAGAACGTCTACTTATGGTATGATGATAACAGTGACTCTCTGTTGAATCCATGCCGATTGTACGATTCATCCAGGTTACTCGTGAGAGAACTGTGGATCATGAATATTGTATGCACGATGTCATGAGTGGAGTCCACAAGAAGGAGGAAAGGTAAAAATAGTGTGCAGGAGTTGTACATGACATTGGTCCATATAGAGCACAAGATTCAAGATTTGAGAGTTTTATTGTCATATACCCAGCATACAAGCAGTTACAGTGTGCAATGAAATTCTTACTTTGCAGTTCCTCCATTTACCGACAGTCCGAGAGATTATAATAAAGTACAATAGAGTACAAAAAGTAGGGTGGACAGAATTATAGACCAGTATTTTACATTTTTACAGTATTTATAGACAGTAGCAGCAGAATTTGTAGTGCAAAAAGTCACTGTATATAGGTAAACATCAAATGTGATATAGACCAGACAATCACTAGTGTTATACAGTTATTACATAAACCAGTGCTATGCAGTAACTAACAATATTGTAGACCAGTAGCCGCAGAAGTGTGGTGGTCTCATATTACGAGTACATGCTAGTGTTCAGACAGTTTCAGAGTGAAGGGGGAGATGAAGTGTTTACAAACCTGATGGCTTGTGAATAAAAACTGTCTGTCAGCCTGGTTGTCCTAGACTTCACACTCCTATAGCATCGGCCCGATGGCAGGAGTGTGAAGATGTTGGGTTGGGGGTGAGTACTGTCCCTGATCATGCTATGGGACATTCTGATGACCCAGGTCCTGTAGATGTCCTGCAGTGAGGAGAAGATTGCTCTGGAAATGGACTGTGCAGTCTTAATCACACGTTAGAGAGCCTCCTGAGCGGTGCAGTTTCCATACCACACCGTAATGGAACTGGTGAGGATGCACTCAATCGTACTCCTGTAGAAATTGCTGAGAATTTTGGTTGACATGCCAAACTTCCTCAGCCTTCTCGGAAAGTACAGCCACTGCTGGGACTTCCAGACGATGTGGTTGGTGTTGTGTGACCAGGTGAGATCCTCGCTGATGGTCACGCCAAGGAATTTGAAGGTTTCCACCCTCTCCACCTCTGTCTCACCAATAAGCAGGGGTGTGTGGCGATCCTGCCCCTTCCTCCTTGGATCAACAATCTTTTCTTTGGCCTTGTCTTAGGAAAGGTTGTTGCGATTACACCATTCCACCAGCTCAGCCACCTCCTTCCTGTACACTGTCTCATCCCCACCAGTGATCAGTCCGATGACTGTAGTGTCATCGGCAAACTTGATGATACTGTTGTTGCTCTGTGAGGCCATGCAGTCAGATGTGTAGAGTGTGTACAGCAGGGGGCTCAGCACACAGCCCTGGGGTGTCCCAGTGCTGACAGTTCTTGTGCAGGATGTGCGGTTGCCAATCTTGACTGACAGGGGTCTGTCCGTCTGTCTGACAATGTATCGGGCTGAGACACAGCAAGCAAATACCGGCTAATGCTAAAGTCCACAGCTATTTATTGTGATTTTCGTACTTGTTTGAAATACCTACAATTGTCCAGACATTAATATGAAGTGTTCATATTCTCCCCAAAAGGTGCAACAGGTGTATTTTTTGTTTTATGTCATTATTATAGATACATTCCAATAATGTTAATTATATTTTCTCAGCCCAAACCAGCAGAATTGTTGTCTGCCACCTAAGATTCAGATATGTATGCCAGTGCATTATGCTGGGCTGACTGAATCCTCAGCACATCATTATGAAGTACCACTGCATTCAAGTAGTATTCATATTGCACTGTCAGCTACATAGTCCACAGTATGAAACAGTTTGAGCTCAGACTACTTTTCCAAACTAAGATCATCCATATAGTTTTCTACAACAGATCACACCACATATAAAAAGAAAAACTAGTCAGGGTGGTAGATTGTTGGTCAGTGGCGCGTTCTTATAATCCTGAGGCTACAGGTTTGAGCCAAGGTTACATCACGTGGGGCATCCTCGGTTAAACAACTGCCAAATCTTTCATGAGCGTTTTCTCACTATGCCAGCCCCTGACTAAGAGAGCAGCCAAAAGAGAACCAGCAACCTATGATAAGAAAAAAATAAGAATAGGTTTTGAGAAATTTAAAACCCTAAATTTTAAGTGAATAAAGGTAACAGCTTTGTGAAATGTGTCTGTAAACTTTGAGCAGCAAAGCAGGAGAAAAACCTAAACTATGCTGAAGATGTTGGTGAAGCAGCAATAAGGAACCTGACTACTGAGACAAAAGTTGCTAGCGATCAGTATAACAAACCTTTCTGACCTCAAATCCCTCACCTCTTTGGTGAATAAATCTGATAAAATACTATGATGAAAAAAATACTATGATGAAAACATATCCCTTAGTTTTTATTCTTAACACACACACACACACACACACACACACACACACACACACACNCACACACACACACACACACACACACACACACACACACACACACACACACACACAGAGAACATTTGTGTTTGTTGATGCAGATCAATGAATTGAATTTTTCTGAACCACGTTTCTGCAATACTCAGTTGGGTTTACAGATAACATGTTTAGAAACCTTTGAACATATTTAATTTGTTGATACTTTCAATTTAAAACAAGAGTACTTATGAGGTAGATTTGTGTGGTTATACAGTATCTGTAAAATTCAAAAGTGGTAATTTCATATGATAAATAGGAACCGAATATACTATATGATAAAACAAGTAAAAGATGGTTTAATCAGTAGTTTGTTACCTAACTCAGTCAGGAAGATTAGCTTTTTAACAAGGAAAAAAAAGGACAAAGTAGCATGCTGGCTAGTGAAACTAGCTTGCATGTTATTTAGTTTGTGTACCTTGATATCTAGTGCCAGTGGTACTAGATATCAAGGTACATATGCTAATAAGGTAGAATGCTAAAACAACCGGGTACTCAGGTTTCCTCCCACAGACCAAAAACATACAATAGGTTGCCTTCAGGCCCAGGCCTCACTTGCAAAAGAAATCTGCAATCTCAATGGGACTTGTCTAGATAAATAACAGTGCACACATAAACATTAGCTTGTTAGCTGGGGGCACCATCTATCAAGCTACATATGATAGCAAACTAACTTGCTAGAAAAGCAACTGGAATGCTATACATTAACTAGCTAGGTACACTAGGTGGCAACCTAATAGGTATTAAAAGCTAAAAGGAAATGTCCAATAACATAAAAGCACACTGTTTCAACTAAAACATTAGGACCAATTTAACCCTAAATAAAATATTTTACTTGAGCGAGGAGGACATAAATTCCTGTTTTGTTTATCTTTACTTCATGCTTTGATGAAATAGGTTGATCAGTCATTGACAGGCCTCAGGTTTTGATCTGAGCTTGGAGTGAGATTTCAAGCCACTGTTGCCAACTCCTTAGTAAGAAAAGTCATTATTGGCTGTCCTAAAAGCCACTAAATGACATAACCTAATTTGCACATTTGGATATTTACCTTTAATTATGATCTAGGCTGAAGGTAATCAATGTTGAAGAGAAAAATGTGCAAAAAACATTAAATATGTTTAGAACTACAAATTAACTTCGTCAAATAATTTCATGACTTTTATGCTTTGTTTAGATCCACATTATATAAATACATTTTGTGAGATAATCTATTTAACCAGCAGACTGTAAGATGTCCCACATGAGGCAGATCCCCATCAGAACAGAGGGCATCCTGTTTTTAATGTTAAAAACAACATCTGTGTGCACAACAGGTGGAAAAGATCAGGAAAAAGTAGGATCTTTTTAGTGTGGTTCATCCTAAAGGGCCAGTCCAGCCAGTGAGGAAAACATTGAGCTGCACATTGGTTCTTCTTCAAGAAAAGCTATGTGCATCTGTGTATGTGTGTTTTAACATGAGAAATACAAAGTGTGGCGTGTGCACGCCATGAAACGCGTGTCTCACAGTCAATGCGTGAGACTTGATGATGGAAGACTTTTGGGCTGAAATTGTTCCTGCTACAGTCCTGCTTGGGTTTCATTGTACATATCCAGGTTCACAGCACCATTTTAAAATGTTTTACATACGTTTGATTTAAAAAGAAATTAGCTAAAGAAGAAAGCCAGAGATTTTTAAAATGAAATTCCAACAGAGAGCTGAAGAAAGGTTGAGTCAGGCAAATAAGAGCTGAAGAGCCGGAGAAAAGAAGAACAAAGGGGAAGCAGCTAATAGTTTGGAGGATCCGGGAATAAAAAATTTATGGGGTAAAATAAGGTTCCTTGAGTCCATCTGTCAGATTTGCTGCAGTGGAAATTAGTCTCTGCTGTAGTCAAGTCTCAGCCTTCACAATACAATGCTCGGTCGAGTTAAACAGTCCTTATACGCTTTACAGACTTCTGCTGGATTTTATTGTGAAATTTGCCTAAAGTTTTATTTTCCAAAAGGACTTTTCAAACCTTGTCCACAATAAAAGGTTTTTTGTCTAAATTTATTTTACACTTTTTTTTTAATAAAATAAATTTATTTTACTCTCTGGGCTTGGAGATTTGCTAGACAGAGTTTGACAAAACAACAACAACAACAACAACAACAACAATCATCCCCTATGGAATGGTCCAATTGGAATGTAATTTGGAACAGAGAAAGAGTATGTAAATGATTTGACTTGCAAGAGCATTTAGAATAGGCAGCAGAGAGCAAAAGTGAAGCAAAAGTGGTATAGACAGTTGTCTGAGTGTCTGATAGTCAAAATAGTAAGTGAAGGTCACCAGACCCCAAAGAGTCCTTGTAGGCTCATTAGACAGCATTACCAGCACCAGACAGAGTAAGATAAGGGGTTGCATTGGAGTGATGACGAGTGGCCTTTTGTCATGTTCAGCAATGAATCTTCACTCTGCGTTACCATGGATGACCATGGTTTATGGTAACACCAAGAGGAAGGACCAATTCTGTCCATGTTGTGAAAAGACACACCAATGTTATGGTCTGATTACACTTGACCAGACATAAGACATTTGCAGCATAAGAGGACACAGTGACTGCATGTACATATTAACTTTATTTGTTTAAATATTGTAATCACTGCCATTCAGTGATGTGATCTTTTATTTCATTTTCATCATTCCATCCGAGTCGTAAACATTTAGTAAATAAGCACATATATGTTTTATTTTGTAGTTTTTCCTTGGTTTTTGTTTCTATGACTTTTAAACTGTTGAGGTTGTAAACTGAACTTTGTGTCTCCCTTCTTTTTCAGACTGTTCTCTTGCTCTGGCACTTTGCCGTTCCTGTCCTCTGTTCCTCTTCAACTAATTTATCATAACTTATTTTCTCCGCTCACATTCTGACCTCTGCTGAGAAAAGCTCATCTTCTGGTAGTTCTTTTATTCCTCTCTACAGAGATGTAACACATGTTGGACCAACAGGAAAATAAATAATCTGGTAACACTTTAATTAACGGCAGGATTTGTAGATTGTCAATTCAAATGTTCTCTAACCATTACTAAGTGGCCAGCACATGGTGTGAAAGTACATTTGCATACATATACACACAGTACATAGAATAGTTAATGAGTTATTAGGCATGAATAAATAATGAAAATGTTGGTTTTGAAAGTAATAAGCCTTTAAGGGTAAAGCATTATTAAATGCGTTAATTTATACGAATAATTCTTAATTAATGATGTTTTCAAGGTTAGCTAACCATTTATTTCAATTCAATTCAATTTTCAATTCAAAAAAATTCATTTAATTAAAAACAAAATAACTATATCAAATAGAAAATAAGAAAATAAACAAATCAAAAAATCTAAAATAAAATGAAAGTTAGCAGAAGAATAAATCTTATGTATGCCCCTTTTATCCCCAATGTATATTAAAAGAAAAGATAATTTACAAAACAATACTAAATAAAATATAAATAAAGATAAAAACATCAACTCAAACAACAATTCATATAGCTTCACATTTTGCTCTTTCAAATACCTTCAGAAAACTAGTTTTATATGTCTCTTAAATATATACAATGATTATATAAATATAAATATATACAATGAGCATTTTTAAGATCATCCTCCAGACCAGTCCATAATCCTATACCCTGGATTGAAGTAAATCTTTTTCTCAAGCAAGTACGAAAACATGGCTTCACAAACATTTCCATCCCCTTCAGATAATAACAACTGTCTCTCTTAAAGTTTACCTGAATGTTGGAAGGTAATATGTTTCTGTGCGCCTTGTACATAAACATTAAAATATTATAGTCAACCAAATCATGGAATTTCAAAATTTTCAATTCACAAAATAATGTAGTAGATGGACTGTCATAATCTTTTCTCCCAATAATTCTTATGGCTCTTTTCTGTAAAACAAAAATTGGATTTGTAATTGTTTTGCAAGCTTTACCCCAGACTTAAATACAGTAACTTAAATGTGGAACAATTGTTGAATTGTACAAAACAAGCAGAGCTTTGTCATTGAATAACTCCCTGGCTTTATACAGTACTCCAATAGATTTAGATATTTTTGTTCTTAAATAATGTATGTGAGGTCTCCATGTCAGCTTGTCATCCATGATGACACCCAGAAATTTTACCTCACTGACTTTACAGATCTCAGTACCTTCTACTTTAAATGAAAAACCAACAGTTGTCTTCCTATTATTAAATATCATGTAATTTGTTTATCCAAATTTAATGACAATTTGTTTTGTTGAAACCAACTTTGTATTTTCTCGAATTCTTTCTGTATCAGTTCAAGCATTTTTTCTATATCTTTACCTAAACAAAAGAAATGTTGTATCATCAGCAAATAAAACACATTTGAAAAGTCCTGACACATTTACTAAGTTATTCACATGTATAAAATGAATAACTTAGGTCCCAGTACAGAGCCTTGAGGGACTCCACATGTGATATTACCAAGTTTAGATCTTACATTTATTTGTACAAACTGTTTCCTATCTTTCAAATAACTGGATATCCATTGTAGTGCTGACCCTCTAATTGTTATGAATGGCTTGGAAAGAATGAATCCAGGGTGCAGGCAGCTTCAAAAAGGCAAAAATATGGATTTAATAAAACAAAAAATACTGACAGAGTAGCTCAAAAACTCACTAGGCGTGGCGTGGCAAGACAAGGAACAAGAAACAAGAATCATCACAGGCTGAAAACAGCACAATGATCAGACAGGGAAGTGAAGACAAGACACAGAATATAAAGGTGAGACCAACGAGCACAAACAGGAAACACCTGGGAGAGAAACATGAGCAGCAGGTGTGAGTGGGCGGGGCTGGAGCAAAGGCAAACAGGAGGAAGAAAACAGATGACAAGACAGAAACTAAAATAAAACATTAACACAGACACAAATCATAACACTAATTCCATATTTACTTAATTTTTCAAGATGAATACTGTGATCAATTGTGTCGAAAGCTTTCTTCAACTCTACAGAAATACTCACACAATACTGTTTTTGATCAATAGCAGTTGTTATTTGCTCCATAAATTCCATAAAAGCCATTGATGTGGAATTTTTAGCTCTAAACCCATACTGACTACTACTTAAGATATTATGTTTTTCAATAAATAGATCCAATCTGGTGACAAATAATTTCTCTAAAATTTTAGAAAACTGTGGTAACAATGATATTGGTCCATAATTTTTGAACACGTTTCTCACCATTTTTAAAAATAGGAATGACCTTGGCTGTTTTCATATTGTTGTTATTAATGAATAAGTGGCTAAATAGGATGTAGTTACCAAAAGTCTTTATGTAATTAGTGAATTGTACAATTACTTCAATGATTTTACTCAAAACTTTATGTTAAAGTGGAACATTTTTTTAAAGTGACAACAGACTGAAAGACATATTGGTACTTTTTTGTTTATGATTATAAGATGTATACAACAAATGCTTGGTCATGTTTTTTATTATGTAAAGTGTTGCCCTATACGTGCATTTCGTAATCATTTAAATCGTTTTGTGCATTTTTCATTAAGTCTACAAGCAATTTGTAAAAACCAGCAGAGTAAAGCTAATTTTGTTTAAAATTATATGCTTTTATTTTTGATAACTTCCTCTGAAACCAGAGTATGGTACTGGGACTTAGCTCGACATAAAAAGGTAGATGAAGGTGCAACTTAACAGAGTTAACATCAACACGGAGAAAGGATCACAGAAAAGGTTGAAAGACAACTCAAGTTTAGCTTCAGTCAAAAGGGGAACAAGGTTTGTGACTGATTTTACTATATTTGAGTTGCTTAAAATGTTTATGGTTATGTTAATGCGAAAAACGTTCAATATAATGAGCTAAGGGTATCAGTGGATGGTGAAAACGTTTATAGGTATTAGTTTTTGTTCTTGTCTAGCTCTTACGTTGGTTGATGACACTGATGACTTCAATAAATCCTTTAACCATCAGTACTGGCCCTCTTGACTGTAGCTACATTTCCATTGACCATGAAAATGGGCAAATAAGAATTTTAAAAAATAAATTTGCTTAATGGAAACACATTAATTAAAAAAAACGTTCGTTTTTCGACAAAATGATTTTGTGCTAGGATAAGGTGGTTTTTCGGTTGTATTGAAATTGGTGGTCACGGGATCAACAATCGGATCTTTCTACTGATGAAAAAGACAACGAAGAAGACAAGAGCAAGTATAAGTAGTAGTAAAATCACCAAAGTAGTAAAAGAAAGTAGTAAACTCAATGACTACAATTTCCCAAATACTCAGCATATGTAGCCGCTCCCAAGTACAAGGGGCTTGTCGCTCGACAGCCTCAATAAGACGCCGACGTCTCCTCTGATGGCTGATGATGAGCGCTAGTGTCATGGTAGCAATATGCATGATTGTTTACATCTGTTGCAGCCATGTTTGTAATGACTTATCGCGAGAGCAAACATATTCATGCGTGACTTTAATAGCATTTCTTACGTAATGTAAACACCACAATTGCAAAACTGTTTTTCGACATTAACAGAATATCGACAAAGTTTTGCGCCCATTTGCAATGGAAACACAGCTAATGACTGGATGCTACACAATTCATTCTCTGCTCTTGGTACATTTTTTGGGAGCAATAGTAACATATAAAAATGAGGCTCTATCATTGAGCAATTCTTTAGCTTGTATTTATAGAACACATACCCAGTATGTACCAGGAAAATACCAGGCTGTTCTTATTTTAAATATTTACATTACTTGAGGTCTGTTTTTTTTTATTAAGTGTGATTTCTAGTGGCAATACTGCTATCGCCATAATGGACGGATAAATTATTTTTAATTTTTTTAAAGTGTGTTTTTGGCTGATGGCACATCTCAGCAAACGCATGACTCTGTTATCTGACAGATCTGTCACCGTGACATGCTGCAGTCACAATCTATAACTGCCACAGCTCAATTGTCCCTGAATGTCACGCGGTGGCCACACAGTGAACTGGCAGCTGAATGAAGCCGGAGCGATGAAGCTGAAGAAAGAAGTGAGGGGAGTTTCGGGCGGGGTGTGGGGGAGTGAAAGGTCACAGAGACCAAAGAGGGGAAGGAAAAAAAACTGTGTGAACGACACACACATGGAAGAAATTGACCAGCGCAAAAGAAACGACAGAAAATAGGTCCTGTAGAGACGAAGGACATTTTAAAAAGTGAGTCACACAATAAAAAACGTGAGGTACTCGCTCACTCTCCTTTACCTCGATTTGATGGAACATTTATCTTACAAGTCCACTTTATTGGTGGGTGGTGGCATGTGAGTCAAACATATGTTACAAAAACTGTACAAACACAACAAAATACAATTTATTAAGTTTATTCGGGGTGGGGGGGGGTATATAAAGAAAACCAGCTATTATTCTTAAAAAACCCTCTGATTTCTCTGATATACTGTAGGCTATCTAATGTATATAAAACTGTCAATAAGTTGTGTGTTATGGACGTACCAACAGGAGAGAAACAGGGAAATGTCTCATTTCACAAGTAAACATATTTTATCTTATTAAATAAATTTGTTAGTGATTTGAGCAGAACTGAAGCTAATAATTTAACAGTTTAAAATTAAAATAAACTTATAAAGCCAATGTAATAATTATTGAATTGGTTAGCAGGTATTAGCTTGTGAAGCATATATTGTTATACAGAGTGTAGCACTGCTGAATCATGCTACAGTTTAGCAAAAAAATATAAAACAAGCCGGTTTGTCCTCTGATTGATGTAATATTTACACAGTGTCAAATATTCTATATTTAACCAGCGGTGGGCAGCACCAATCTAAAAATTAGTTCCACTAACCCTAAAACACTAACTGAAATATTTAGATCCCCTAATTCTAAAGCACTAACGCACTGAAAGATTTAGCAAAAGCTAATTCTAAAGCACTAAAATAACCCAGTCAACTCATGAACATTCTTCAACAGACACCGAGTCACATATTACCATGTTGCTCTATTAAGACTTATCACTGACATTCCACAGCTGTATTTGGGTTCATATATTGCCAATGTATCACCTAGTGGATAAGTGACACACATTTAAACAAAATGAATGACAGCTTTCACCCTCAGTTAACAATAACAGTTAACAATAACGTTGATCAATAACACTTTTAGGCCTCAGTTAGTGCTTCTAAATTTAGCCCATAAATTTAGCAAGTGCTAATCCACCAACAAATTTTAAAATTAGCAAAAGCCCTAAAGCCCTAATCAGGAAATTAGTTCCCCTATTAGTGCTTTAGGGGAACTGTGCCCACCACCACCCAACAGGCTAACCTCACCCAAACCTGACGTGTTAAGAAGATGGTTAGCGATCATCAGTGGAGACAAGTTTCATCCTATAACCTGGTATACAGTGAATATTTTCTAAGAGTCGACTAGAAACTATTTATTATTATTATTTATGACAGAAAGAAATAAGGAATATACTTTTTAGTTGAAGTCATAATTATTCAACTAGCTAAGACGTCTAAGTTATTGACTGACTTCAAGTCTGATCTAGATCATTACTTGTATATCATATATTTTTTCTTGTACATATCCTCTGTTTTACATGATAATTCAATAAAGTAAACATAATTCTATGAATTTATAATAAAAATATTTTAAAACAATTCATGACAGATCCAGTTGCTTTGTTGGCTGAGAGCTGACGCCCTGTTTGGTCGCCATTTTTGCTCCTCCATGCTGCCACAGATGCAGTGACAGAACAGTGGACAGGCTAGGCGGGGCTCAGTCTACTGTTATTCTCTGTTTATTGTAAGTAAAATGAGAAATTCAAAAAATTCAAAAGGGAAACAAATTAAAAACAAATACTACCATCTTAGTGAATTTGATGATTGGATCCTCATCAACAAAAAGAGTGGTTTGTCCTGATAAAGCAGAAAAACCAATAAAATGTCAGTTACTGAGGAAACTGTAAAAGTTTAAATCATTTTACAATATGCTTTACCTCAGAAAAACTTTAAATAGTGACATATTTGTATAAAGTTTGCATGAAAATAAAACAAATTTGAATCAATTAAAGTCCTGGATTCTTGAATTCTGACCCTTTAATATATATTCATCCCACTTTTATTTAGAACAAACTGCACTAACCGGAGTTTTAACCTGAGCTAACTTCCTGTTAAACTGCAGCAAAGTTTATAAATCGGTGCTTGTACAGAAACAGAAGTCATGATCATTTTAGGAAACTCTGAGAATATTTAAACTGCTGGAAACTTTCTTTAACCAACATCTTATCTGATATCAGTCAAACTAAGTTACTCCATATATACATAGCCTTCCTCACAGATAACCCATAATGCACTTCTCTGCTGCGTCCGTGCAGATAAACCTTCCAGATAAAGCAGTTTTCATTACATATGGCCGTATTCGGGCTCAGGTTCTCGTGCTCGACATGTTTTCAATATAAACCTGGTAATGCTTCAGGCTCTGCTGCTGCTTTTAGGAGGCAAACCAGAGTAAAAATAATAATAATAATAATAATACAAAAGGAGGGGCAGGACAGGGAGGGCAACATGGGTGAAAGTGCAGGATGATATCAGCGGACAGTTTCATCCTGTCTGAAATGTTTTTGTCATTTCTGAGAATGAAAAAAAAAAGCACAATAAATACAGATAGATGACTTTAGACCAAGTTAAAAATGCAGACGTATGGTCCTCACATTCTGTCGGCTTTGACCTCTTAAGGAAAAACATCTGCTCTTCTGCATCAAAAACAGAAATTCATTTGGTCGTTAGTGATATTATCTGTAAGGCTCCCTTAACGCTGTAAAGATGTCAACAAAGACTGACTGACTGGACTCAGACTGAATGTCAAATACAGCCAATTATATGGTTCTGAAGTGTTTTTAAGTCTGAAAATGAATTAAAACTCTCATTAAGCCAACATCTGTTTGGATATAAGGGGTTACCAAAGTTTGGAGCTAAAGCTTCATCTCCTGTTGGTTTCAGAGGTAACCGGTCTAGAAGAGAAACTAATAATAATACCAATATCGGCCGATACCAATGTTAATGCCGATGTATTGTGTGTCTTTAATTATTACACATCACAAATGTAGCAGTCTGCTGCATCCAGTGGCGGAGCCTGACATTTTTCTCAGGGGGTGGCAAGACTGGGTCCAATTCTCACACGGGGTGGCCTGGAAAACTACATAAAATTTTACTTAAACGTTTCTGCAGATCTTTGTATTTTGGTCATTTCCTTATGTCCTTATACAGACAGTGACTACCTTATGAACATGGGCATCAGAAGCATTTTAAAAGTGGGGGGGACACACTGTTGGGGGGTCTGGGTGTCCTCCCCCAGAAAATTTTGAACAAAATAGATGCCATTTCCTGCATTCTGGTGTATTTTACCAGGTTGTTAAATGTAATTTTACCTACTGGTACCTAAACACTTGATTTAGTAATTATTTCCGAGACAGATTCTTCCTTAATCTAGTTCCATCATCCTGTTTTAAACTCACTGCTACAGCTGGGATAAGGTTAATTAATGTGACACAATTTATCATATTCAATGACTTTAGGGGTGCCTTTTACTTTTACATTGTTTATTGATTTATTTTTAATTGTAACACATCATTGTGCCAAACAATGATGACCCTCAACTGCATGTTTAAAACTAATATTAATAATTTTACCCAATGAACAGGTGCAATATTGAAAACCACCAATAGTGAATTTAGAAGGGTATTCCACTATTTCTGATTTAGTGATATGTCTACAGAGCATCATGCAGCCTTTATAACATAAAATGACAGTGTTATGGTGTAAAAAACAAAAACAAATTTTTTTTGTCTCCATAAGTCCAAAAGTTGTCACCATAAGTCAGATTACATAGGCGTTCTCTATATAAAAATAACCATCACTTCCTTGTCATTATTCTTCTTCAGTGATAGAGCTTGGTAATGTTTCAAACTGTTAAACACTGCCACCAACTGTTCAGGAGGATTATTACACCCCTAAATGTTGTTTCACTGTGTAAGGGGTGTGTACAGCAGGTTGGCCAATGGGGTGGCCAAAGATTTGTCTGTGGTGGCCCTGGCCACCCCTGGCCACCCACTGGCTCCGCCCTTGGCTGCATCATGTCTAAGATCTCTCCAGTTTACTATTAGATTCCCCCCACCTGCAGGTCCAGGTGAAGATCATAAATTTGTAATAACTCTTTCCAACTTTAACACAAAGCTGCATTATTTTCAGACAGGACAGCCCACTTTATGCATAATAAGCTCCTGGAGAGCCTGTTTAAAAAAAAATGAAAAAGAACAGTAAGATTAGCCCAGTTACTTCAGAGTCGATTCATCAGCGGCTCCAGAGGGCTTCTACAGCGTTACATCAAAAGACTGGTGCGCTTGTAAAAATTACCTTACAAATGAACCCATATTTCTCAGACAAACAACCTAACTCAGGCTAATCAGTTCCTCACTTTAGTTATATTAGATGGAAATTCCAAAAACTGCCTCTTATTAATTACAGAATGTGTTTGCATAAATGTTGTTTTTATGCAAAGAGCATAATAAATCATGTAAATGTAATAAGGAGGAAGAATAAATCCAGGAAGCTGACAGTTTCTGAGTTTGCAGAAAGCCCAAGATAAATCAGGCACTGTGGGAAAGAGCTCCGAACCCTAATGTGAAATAAGGTTTTGGTCGAGAAACTTGCAAATGCAATTAAACTCAGGTCATGTTTAATGGGCATGAAAATGAAAGCCTCCTGATGTGGAAAGCTAAATAAAGCTCTCGGTTCCTGCTCAGCTGTGTTCAGGTTGCTAGCTTCCCCTCCCCTCGCACAGGTTGGCTGGCCTCAAGGCTCTGGCGGGCTGGTTTCATTTCAGACGGCTACAAAAAAAGAAAAAAAAAAGCTGGTCCTCTCTGGTGCTGCTGAGCTGGAAAACACGAGAACTACCAACTGGTGAAAAGCTTCGGTCTCCTGCAGGGCATCCCCAAGACTCAAAACTCAAAGCAGTTCAGTGACAGTTTAAGTTCCCTGACTCTAACCCAACTAATTTAGAATGAGGGGTAAATATAAGAAATGGGCTCCACCACCAAACCAGTTCAAAACACGACCAATAACTAAAGCAGGGTTTTAGCGAGTCAGAGAGTTGGTGGGTTAATTGGTGCAGAGGGGCTCACTGAGCTCTGGTTATGTGATACAGATCCTGCTAGCAGCTATTGGTCAGAGGCTCAGGACGCCTCGTCACCCAGGGAATGGTGTTTAGCCCAGGGTAATGGTGCCTGCCAGTCCAATTAGAGGCATTACGTGGCCATTACCCAGTGCCACTAATTACAACCAGCCTGTGTGTGTGTGCATACACATGTGTGGGTTAAATAAAAATAAAGGAAGACAAAGATGTGTTTGCAGAGAAAGAAACTATCATTTGTGAGACTCCTGAAGGAAGGAGGATATGTGGAGACGGTCGACCCTTCCTGATACATCAACACCTTATTTCCAATTACAGCCTTGGCTCCCAGCTGCAGCGTCACCCAGCTTCCTCCATCTTTACCCAGCACCAAGTGTCAGTTTGGTATCAACATGCTGATTCAATGTAAGACACACAACCCTCTAACCCACAACAATTACACAATCTAAGGAAGCCAACAACTCTCTCAAATCATTGTAAACACAAGAGAAAACACATTTTTTTGCTGAATGACGGCTGAAATAAAGCTACAACTGAATTATTTAACAGCAGAGCCTAAAACAAGCTAAACACAAGCTGAAACTTAAAAGCTAAAAGGTGCAGAATTGTCGCTTAAGTTAGCAAATATGTAGCCAGTGCTAAAACGACAAAATATAGATGCAAAGACTGACAAATAAATACTAAAGTTAGCAAAGCAGATGCTAATATGGGCAAAAAATAGTTAAAAAAGACAAATAGATGCTAAAATTAACAAATAAGATGTTAAAATTAGCAAAACTGCAACTTAGATTTGAAATGAGCAGAAAAGCAGATAAAAATTGAAAGCAGCAGAGCAGTAGGGAAGAACTACAAGGAGTATAACTGTTGCTAAAATTAGCAAATATGTAGCTAAAGCTAAAATGAAAAAAAAAATACAGATGCTGCAATTAACAAAATAAAGGCTAAAGGCTAAGCTAAGCAGATGTTAATTTGGGCCAAAACAATTTAAAAATCAATAGATGCTAAATTGATAAAAAATAAACTGCTAATATTAGCAAGTCTGTCGCTTAAAGTTGAAAGTAGCAAAACAGCAGCTAAAAATTAAAAGCAGCAGAGCACTGGGTAGGAGCTAAATAAAGGTGCATAATTGTCACTAAAGTTAGCAAACGTATAGCCAATCCTAAAATTAGAAAATATAGATTAACGCAATCAATGTTAAATGTTAGCAAAGCAGATGCTAATATCAGCAAAACAAAACTAAACACATGTTAAAGCTGAAATGGGGGGGGGGGGGATGCTAATAGTAAAAACCTAAAAGTAGCCGAAAGTAAGCTGAAAGCTAAAAAGTAGCAAAATGAAGACAGAAACAGACAAAACTATGCTAAATCATGTTTAAACAATGTTTTTGAAAGAAATAAAGAAATCTCAATATTTTTCTATAGAAAATTATATTGTGTATAAAGTTGTACATTTTAAAAAGTAAATAAAACTAGAAAAATCAAAAGTCAGAGCACAATATTGCAAATGCAGCTGAATATTTTGGATACATAAATGGTTCAGTTAGTTTAAAATGCACAGAAGAATCTATAAACAGGAAAATGGTGTGAATGCTGACTCAGCCAAACAGTTCAATTTATATTTTAGGCTAAATTTAAATGTAAACACTGTAAAAAAAAAACATTTCTAATGCAGATGCTTGTATGGTTGGTTTGGTTTTGTTGCCCAGCTCATGTGGGAGTCACTGATTCTGCTCCTCGTATACTAAACTCTGCATTTTCAGTGTTTTTACATCACAACTCTTTGGTTCAATATAACTCATTTATTTATTCCTTTATTTATTTTTACAAATATCATCCATGACTAACAAGGAAAATCAATGGAAAGGGTTCATCCCTGCTCACAAATGCAACATTGATTTGGCTCATTCAAATTTAATTAGATTGCACTTAATTAATTACTAGGACTGCGGAGTCACAGCTGAATAATCACTCATACACAAATACAAAGAAACAAAAAAAATAAACACTACTCAATGCCACCATTTCACTTCCACTTCTCTCCTCGTAGTATCAGCCTTTCAAGCTTATTACAAAAGAAAAGGTTTGGAACGTGAGCCTTTTTTTAGCGTACGACTGGTATAATTAACCATTTAAACAACGACTGTTGTTGATTATCTTTGCAGTTGGATCCGAGTCCACCAAAAAACACACGATTTAATGTCAGATGCTGATCCTACAAACCAAAAAAATAAAAATCCCCGAAAGCCTAGAGGTGTGTCTAAAATGAATCAAATAAATAAATAAAAAAATACACACAAAAGCAGCTCGAAATCCCTCGTTGCTAAGACATCAATTCGCTCTCGCTTGCTAGCGAGAAAGTGAGCGCCGATAAAAGCCGGGGCTCTTCAGCCCAGAAGCACTGTGGTGCACAGTGTACAGTNCAACCCACCGCCTCATAATCCCGCGTTGAAAGCCGGTGTATGTTCACAGTGAGTACCTTGCCAAACACATTAGTCGATGAAATTTTTCGGCCTAATTACAGCTGTGCGAGCGTGGCTATTCATCTGTGTTAATGCACTCGTTTGGAGGGCCACAGGCCAGAGAGGTGTGGAACGAGAGAGGGAGAACAGATTCTCAGAGTGGTAGAAGCTAACGCTGGACATATAATGTGCTGCAAGACACAGAGTCTACCTGAAAGACCCCCCACCCCTCGGCCCCCTCAGTGGGATCATACAGAACAGGTTGTTCCTGACTCGCTCCATCAGGCAGCTGAGCGGCGAGTCCGTCTGCACCAAGTTGTCTTCTTCCTTCCTGACTCCATCGAAGAACGGCACACAGGCAGAAAATGTGCTCTTTGAGCTAAGCTGGATGTCTCAGGTCATAATCCAAACTCTGAGATAGTCTTTTCACAGAATAATCAAGAGTTAATGGCTACAAATTGTGTATTTTTTCTGTTATTATTGTGCTTTGAAAGCATTCACAGCACTGAGATCTATTTTTCTTCCAAGGTTTTTAGGCATCTGTTCTGTTCTGCAATTTTTCATTTCAACAATTTATATGTGAAAATATTCGGCTCCTTCAGGACATTTGATATTTCAGCAATTTATACTTTTTAGAATATTTAACTGTTTCTGACATTTTTTTCCTCATTGAAAATATAACTGTCTTCAACATTGTTAAAAGTTTATAAATATTTTCTGAACTTTACACCTTTTTGTTCTGGTTCTGCTTTTTCAACTTTGTGCTTATTTTAGATCCCATCGGCTACTATTTTACTGATGTAAGCTTTTTTCTGCTTTTGTAACTACCGTTCTGACCTTTTAAACTATTCTCATTTAAAATGTTTGTTTTCTTCCTGCTAATTTAAGCTTTTTATGCTTCTTTCAGCTGCTTTTTGCAAATTTCAGCTATTCTTTTACCTACTTTTGAGCTTCATATTATGGAGCTGTTTTCAGATAAATTCACTTTTTATGATAATTTCAGCTACTTACTGCTCAACACAATGTGATCTACACTTTTTCTTTGTGCCAATTTCAGCTACTTTTTAACTATGTTAGTCTAAGCTTTTGTAGCCGTTTTTAAAATAAATTCCAAGTTTATATGTACTTCTCATGTTTTTGTTTATTTGAAGATTTTCACTCTCATTTCCTCGTCTGTTAATTTAAACTTTTTTCATCTACTTTTAGCTTCTTTTTGCTATTTTAGCTACTTTTTTGCTCTTTTCTGATGTTGTTTTTTTTTTTTTAACCCTTTTAGCTTTCCTTTTCAGATTTTTCACCTTAATTATCGCACTTTCAGCGAAGGTTAGTTCAAATTCTACTCTCATCTTTCAGCAGTAAGCATTCACACTGATTCTTCACAGGAGATGCAGTTTCTCTAGTTACTGTTACAATGAAATGGTGCAGTTTAAATTTAATCATTTCCGATTGCTCTGAAGCTCCATTATCTTCAGAAAACATAATTTAGATCCATTTGGGATAAATCTAACTGATCTAAACACATTTTCTCTTAAGGACTCAAGCTCAACAAGCAAGAAATTTTGATTGATTGATCGATTGATTGATTGATGATGCCTTTATTGTCATTGTACGGAGCACAATGAAATTCATGAAGATCAAGAAAGTCTCCACACAGGTCAGAGACAAAGATTGTGGTGAAGTACAGATTTGGTTGTAAAAATCCCCAAACATCCCAAGGAGCACCAGTAAAAGAGCGTTTTGAATTTCCTCCCTGAACGTGGAGTATTGTGTGATCAGATGGGAGCAAACTCAAACTTTAAGCCCAAATTTTGCCATAAGACAAACGAGTGAACACACGGACATTTAGATGATTGTCTCCTTTCACATCTGCAGATAAAAAGCTGGTAAAAGTTTTATTTTTAGAAAACAGCTGATGTTTTGTCAGTGTATTTGTTTGTGAGCTGCAAACACTGAGGTTACAAATGTGTTTCTGGAGAGCAGGATTTGTTCTGCTGTCTTCCCCCGCCGGATACAGAAACACTAAATGAAAACAGAAAGCTTTGATTATCACATTGAAATCAATACGAACTGCTTCTGTCTTCACGTTCAAAATGTAATTTTTGTCCAAATGAGAGTGTCGAATAAAGATGCAGCTGGAAGGGAGTTTGTTTTAGGAGGACGCCAAATGCGAAACGACAGCAGATAAGTGAGACAAATGGTGCCTGCGCCGAGTGTTCAAATTACCGGAGATCAGAAACATACGAGGAGGCCGTCGGAGACTATTAATGTTTCATGTTTGTGCAGTCACAACAATATTACTCGCATTAATTATGAGCAGCATAACTTATTACATCATTTCCTCAGCAGATTTGATTTCTCTGCTGCTTGATGAATTTTATACTCGACATATTTTCCAGAAGAAACACAGAAAGAATAATAATGACTAATATAACTAATGTCCTTTTTTATAATTTTACTGCCTTTAATTCAGTTTTTCAAAAAAAGAGTTGAGATGTCTTCTATGTGGAGGGAGTGATGTCCACGCTAATGGAAGCCCCTTCACACATTTACTCAAAAAGAAATAAATGTATTAAACACAAAGAGCCATCTGCGGCGTGGCGATCCATGCTGCTTTTATAGTAATGTGCCGCTATCGATTAGCAGTAGCATGTGGCAAAGTGGCAGACTAACAGCAGCACGCAGAGAGCCGAGTTTGGTGCGAAGAGGCTCTTTCTCTTCCAGCTCCGGGGTGGCTTTTAGTTGCACTGCATGCTGAGTTCTTAAAAAGAGTTTCAAAGCGGGCCTGATTCATAAAACCCAGAAACAGCAAACACAGCAAAGACAGATCAGAGCTCAGCAGACGAGGACCTCTTCTATTGATCGTGGTAATGTGCCAGATTGACTGGACCAAATGTTTAACGTCGGGCGGATGCTGAGGGGGGTATCCTTCGGGGAGTTTGCTGGAAGAGGAACAAAAACCGAAGCTGTCTGTTTGAGTTTAGTTTACGCAAATCTTCCTCCATCAGAGGTTGCAAAGCCCGTGTCTGATTGGATCCTGCAGGGGTCCGTCCCATCCTGTTGGTCCTCGTTTACACAGAACAAAGTCAGACTACCTGATGCATCGACAGAAAAATAAACACGTCTGTCCTGCTGAATTCATCCATTGGTGTTTATTACCGTTGATCCACTTCATTCTCATATTAAATCACGTCTCATCCATCCCTGTTTGTAAAACCATCACGGCAATGAATGATCACATTAATGAAGGACGTAAAAACCAGTGGTGGTCCTTGTCAGATTTGCTTTTCCACAGACTTAGGTTTTGCCAACTTAATGTCTAACTAACATCAGTAGGTTTGTGTCAGTCCCACCAGTCTTCAGCTCAAAGGAGACAAAGACGTGTGTCACCAATGTATGAATCAGTTCAACATTTCAATAAACCTAAAATATTTTCAAAAAGAAAAAACATTGTATAGGCCTTCTGGACGGGTTCTTCTCTAATGAAACGTTTCGTCTCTTCTCCAAGAGACTTCTTCAGTCTGAGAGTTTCAGGCAAAATTCAGGCTTTTAAGCACTGCCTCCATGTGACTGATACTCAAATCACATGGCTATTGTTGACACCTAATTAACACTTATTGTTAACAGGGGGTGGAGTGATACTGGCAATGGCTGCGCTGTAGGAGGGGGACAACTGAAAATGAAATTGAAATGTGAATGAAATGAAAATGAAGACCCCAAACCCAGACCCAAACCAGTGGTTATTCCGTATGTTGTGGGTGTTTCAGAGAAACTGAGACGTTTATTTTCTAAACATGATGTCCCAGTGGCTTTCAAACCCCAAAACACATTACGGCAAAGGCTGGTTCACCCCAAAGACCCGGTGCCCCGGCACAAACAGAGCAATATTGTATATGCTGTTAAGTGCCAGGAGGACTGCGACCAGTTATACATCGGGGAAACAAAGCAGCCACTGTTCAAAAGAATGTCCCAACACAGACGAGCTACATCTAATGGCCAGAACTCTGCAGTTTTCACTCATTTACAGGCCAGCGGTCACTCTTTCAGAGATGAGGATGTTCTCATTCTTGATAGGGAGGAACGATGGTTTGAGAGAGGAGTAAAAGAAGCCATTTTTGTAAAGAAAGACCGTCCGTCATTAAACAGAGGTGGAGGCCTCCGTTTTCAGTTGTCCTCCTCCTACAGCGCAGCCATTGCCAGTATCACTCCACCCCCATTAACAATGTTAATTAGGTGTCAATGATAGCCATGTGATGTGAGTATCAGTCACATGGAGGCAGGGCTTAAAAGCCTGAATTTTGCCTGAAACTCTCAGACTGAAGAAGTCTCTTGGAGGAGAGACGAAACGTTTCATTAGAGAAGAACCCGTCCAGAAGACCTATACAATTTTTTTTCTTTTTGATTTTTTACCTGGATTACTGAGATGCATCAGGACTAAAATATTTTCATTGACAGATGAACAGATCTCCCAAATTACTCAGACTATGTAAGTCACAATGCTGGGATTCATCCTGCATCACAGGACCCACACAAGGGCAGTAGTCCAGTTGATTTCAAAGAGCTCAACAGATCAAAGAGTCACCAAAGACTGAATACATCTTTAGTGGACTTAAATGCATGTACAGGTTCTTTTGTTTAGGTGGAACAGGCTGCAGCGCCTCCTGTCGCACAGGAGATCCAAATGTTTTGATCACAGGTTCACCATCAGAAGAAACCTGGCTAGTTCATTGGTTTCCAGTCTTTGGATTAGATTAGATAGCCTTTATTGTCATTGTACAGAGCACAATGAAATTACAGTTCAGAACACCCATTCAGAAGAAGACAGAACATAACAAACATAGGAGAACATAGGAGAATTTTTTATGCACAAAAAATTAATTTTCTCACAGAGTAATGGCATCAAGAAGCTGCAGCAGCTCTGAAACTTAAGTCACACCCATGCTCTTCAAGGACATTTTATGGTTGATTTCACTGAATTTTAGAAACAGTTTCATATCTTATACTTTGTGATTGCTTGTGGTCATTTACTTTAAACCGTAAGAGAATCAGCATGTCTCTGTTATATATGTGCCTCGCTCCAGTAGTTTAGTTCACATTTTTGGCATTCCTATGTCGACGTTAAGAGGGCCCACGCCCAAGGGGTGTGATCAGGGTTTCTATAAACATGGTTTGAACATGAGATTCATGGCCGTTTTTTGTTGAGAGGCTCAGAGTGAAATGAAGTCTTAAGATGTGAAAATCTGCATATTACTCAGGTTACCAATCTGAACACTCTCCTAACAATGTGCGCCACTTTAAGGTGTTCATTTATTCATAGGAAACTGGACAACTTTTCCATAAGGTTAAAAATCTATTACAGAGAATCAAAAAAAAAGTAGGTCCTCTGGATGGGTTCTTCTTTAGTGAAACGTTTCGTCTCTCCTCCAAGACACTTCTTCAGTCTGATGAGTTTCAGGTGAACCCAGCCTTATAAGCACTGCCTCCACATGGAGGCACAGCTTAGTCACATGCAAAAGAGGGCCATTGCCTAACAATAGGCTTGATTAGCTCTATTTAGTCACATGCAAAAGAGGGCCATTGCCTAACAATAGGCTTGATTAGCTCTATTGTTCATAGAGCGTGTGCCCCATCACCTGACTTATTGGTTTGGATGCTGTGGTTCTTAGGTGTCGTGTTATGTGTATGTAGTGAATGCAGGCGGGGCTCAACGTCCCCTTTATTTGTTTTTTTTTTTATTACAGTCTATCACAGAGAAGTTGAACAAAACATCACAGCCGCAGGTCTACTTCCGTCTTTACCAAGGGTTAGAAAAAAAACAGACCAAGAATATTATATTACAACCACCTTAGTTCACAGTTCAGTCTTCTGATTGGTTAATCAACAAGGGGGAATTCTTCTGATTCCACATGGGTCTCCATGATGGGTTCCAAAGCTCCCCTCTGACACGATCCGTCCAATTGTTAATTAGCCTGCTTTCCTCTTCAGCTAATAAGGAACTCAGCCTTCTGTCATGTGACTCCTTTGTGCGAACTCAAATATACTACGGCTACATACATTAGCTTTAAGAGTTTTATTATATCCTGAGAATACATTTATTTAACATTCTGAGGTATAATCATTATTATTTGGGGCAGTTGTGGCAGAGTGGTTAAGGGAGTCGTCCTGTTTGATCCCCCGTTCCAGTTGTTTCAGTTTTTGTGTCCTTGGGCAAGATACTTCACCCCAATGCCTCTGATGTGTGTCTCATCAGTGTATGAATGTGATTGGCACTGATTAGTCTCCATAGATGATTGTACATTAGCTTTGTAGGAGATCTGGTGGAGTGCTGTGTGAATGGGTAAATGAGGACACAGATTGTAGTGTGAAGCACTTTGAGTATCCTGGTTGGGTAGAAAGGCGCTATACAAGTACAGTCCATTTATCATGTAAATACATTTATAAAAACATTGTATTCTTCCTAAGATATCATATAAAAATGTCCAATTCAAAACAAAATTCTCTTCACAACATCATGTTTTGTTTAGAACTCAAATCCCGCAAAATCTCATGAGATCGCACACTTAGTCTGAGAATGGTGGACAAGATGGAGAGAAAGGCCTCTGTTATGGATTAATTATGTATATCTGTTCTACCTTGACACTGTCCAGTAATCATAGCTCATGATAACTAGTTTAAATGACTGGGTTACGTCTATGTTAGCTTGCGCTAACTTTTTTACTTGTTTCACTGTTAAGCATCAGCTAAGCTCACATTTTGTTTAACTGTGTCCACCACTGGTAAAAACAAAATGATGCAGAATGACGAACTGCAACCCGAAACCTAACTGACTTATAAACAAGCAAAAATATATAGTACTTCAATCTACAATCAGATGCAAAAAAATAGAACAATTTGCAAAAATTTTCAATTCAATCTTTGGATTTATCCAAGAAATTTCCAACTAAAACTGCTGCTCACCCTAAAACAACCATCAATGCAATAATGTGACAATCCTCCACTGAATACGGTGCTCATATCAAGATTTCCCAGGTATTGTGCCGGAGCAGGATTAGGAGGAAGTGGAAGATTACAAGAAATGATAAATGGGACTGTTGACGAGGAGCTGATATTCAAATATCAAGCAGATGTTATCGCAGGTCCAGCGGGACGAGCGAAAAAGGAAGGAGCCCGAAAACGAGAGAGGAAAGGTCGGGAGACGACGAAGAAACAAAAGATGAACGGACGTCTGAGTGATTTTAGGTACTTTTTTACACATTTTATAAGCAGAAACTCATCTGTCTGTGTGAGATACTCAGAGGTCTGTGTCCCCGACTGGTAACGAAAAAACATGTTGGCTTTTATCAATGCATCTTTCATCTCTTTCTTCCGGCTTTGAATCTGATGTTTACTGAAATTCGGCCTGATTTTGAGCCACTTCACGATGCAGATTCAGAACAAACGTAAAATACTGCATCCATGTCAAAAACTTGGTTTGATATTGTGATAAAAAATAATAATAGACAAAGAAAGAGACTAACAGAGCCGCCCATTATACCTACTGAAGGAGCGAGGCAACTCTAATTATTTCCTGAATGCAAAAGCAAATTAATCTTGTTCCTCTGTGGCAGAGGAGCGGCAAGAGGATGAAGAGAACAAATGAGAGAGAGAGAGAGAGAGAGAGAGAGAGAGAGAGAGAGAGAGAGAGAGAGAGAGAGAGATGGAGACAAGTGGTGGAGGTAAGATGGACCAGAAAAGGTTGAAAAGAGCACAACAACTGAGATGAAAGACCAGCAGAAAATATGGGGGGAACTTAAAATAGACACAAAAGGTGAGAGAAATCAGAGGACAGAGAACAAAAGTACAAAAAAAGCCAAATAAGGTGTAGAAAAAAAGGCAAGGAGGACATGGAGGGACAAAGAAAGGCAAAAAAAATGGAGATGGGAAAAACATTTGCAGACATCTTTTCAGTCAATCATAATCTCCCGAGTGTTGGATATGAGCGAGGCAGCGCAATTTTGCTGCAGTTATCATTATCATCACAGCTATAATCATAATCAGGGTAATTCCTGTGTGGCGAGATGGAAAGGCGGATGGCAGAGGGTGATGGAGGAGTATGAAATGTCAGATAGGAGGAACAAGGACATTACGGGGTGTAACACACACACAGACATGGATGCAGGAGGTGGAGGACGGGGGGTCCAGAAAATAAAAGGATTGGTAAAATGAATGGTAGCCCCTGCTAATTGAATGAGACGGATACAATTACCACAATCACAAACCCTGTTTATTACTGGACACAATACAATAATTCTGGTATGATGAAAGAATGAAATAATTTGGGTTTTTTGATGGACAACGCAGCAGGAGACCTGAATGAGCAAATAATAAATATTGATGTGTCTAAATAATTAATGAATACAGTGAATTGTTACAAACTTTTATTTGGAAAAGAACTGAGTTTTAAATAGTTCAAATGGACCTGTTTTGGCAATTTTTAAATACAATAAAATAAATGGATATGTTCACAACCACTGAGCAGACAAGGTTACTTATTGCTGATATCAAGTCACACTCTTCAAAAGGCTCCACAATGACCCACATCAAAACAAACAATGAGCATATAAACTTCTGTACAGCTAAACAAAAAGCAGACAGTTGGAAGCCTAAAATTGCATTTATTTAGTTGATTTATCTGTAAAAATGGTAATAGGTTGCATACTACCACCATCTTGTCTTAAACAATGGTCTGCTTCAATATTTGGTACTTTTCCTTTGAGTTTGGCGTAGTCCATTATTGCTTTGTCACAACTAAAACAAAGTATGACTGCATTTGTTTAATATTATGATCCTGCCAACACTGAGGTAGCCTGGCTCTCGCCTTCCTACACAGTTCTGCTCGATTCTATTCTCCCTTCTCTGCTCCGTCTGGGCTTTCTCCAAATGACATGGATTTCTCCGGGAGATTTTCAATCAGCCAATCAGTGAACAGAAGGAGGAGTTGTGAACGATGACGTTGATTTTCTATGTCGTTTTAGTCTGCCTGTAGTGTTAACACGTTCTCACTCCTGACTCGTCAACATATTGACACTTGGTCAGGGACCGACTGCGTCCAGTATTGACGCGTTGGGTACCCCCCTCGCGTCAGTCCTTGCCGTCCGCGGCTTTTCCGGGTTGCGTCACTTAGGGGTCTTTGGGTTGGGGGGTCTGAGGTTAATATGAGGGATCAGGGTTAATGGTTAATTTTAGGTATTGAGGTCGGGGATAGGCTGTATAGGGCTAATATAGGTGAAATTTGGTATCTAGGATGGTTAGTTTCACACATTTCCTACTCTTTAAATAAATATGACAATGGTTGGGGGTGGGTAGGGTTAGGGTTGGGGGTGGAGGGGTACCCGACGCGTCCGAAGCTGGACACAGACAGCTACCTGACCAAGCGTCAATATGTTGACGAGTTGAGAGTGAGAATGGGTTGGTAGTTTAGCAATGGCAACGGAGGAAGTGCTGACAAGGCTCACAAAGTCTCTCACAGCCTGCAGCACTCAGTATTTCTCTCTTCCTGTAAGGGATGGTTGTTTACAGCGCACACAATTTCCAGTTAGCTTCTTAGCTTCCTTCAGGGTCGAGCTGGTGAACTACGTACATCACGGCCATCCAGTCATTTTAAACTTCAACATAGTCCATGCCTCCAGCAATAAATCGTTTTTCAATAGCTGAGGGTCCAGACCCTCTGTATGAAGCAAAGCGACAAACAATTGGTCGGTTTTTACCAGGCTAACATTGAAGCAACTTTCTGCTCAATTGAAACTCAATCAGGGCTGGAGTAGAGTAGAGTAAGGTCAGGCCGACTGGATGGGAGCCTTCCAAATGTAGAAATAACTAAAGTGAATCAGTTATGATTTTTTATGCAACCATTACTGAAAAGATATTTTGCTTACAGACAAAAAAAGATAATTTGTACCGTGAAGCTCTTGTTTACAAATGGCCTCCCTTAATGGAAAGAATGGAATTAAGGGGAGTCGTTAAGCATAATGCAAGACACGATCATTTTGCTAATGAGGCAGAAAATGATCGTGTCTCACAGAAATCTCCTTCACAGGAAAGCAAACATCCTCCTCCGTTCCAAACCTCCCGGTGGTCACGGTCAGATGGAGAGGTCTGGTTCAGGTGAGTCCAGGTCGTCCATGAAGCACAGCTGGGGGTTCCCCCCACCTGCCGGCTTCCAACGTGTCTCTGCTTCCCCTTTTTTGATTTCTGGCTCTCCACCACGACTCGGTGAGCAGAAGTGGTCTGGACTCTCAGAGGGAGAGTTTTTCATTACGTTACTAAGCAACCGGTGGCCCCCGCTGTTTAGACTTGGTCTGTGATTGGTAGTTTTTTTTTCCGTCAAAATGTAATGTACATATCACCAAACAGCATGCAGATACTGGGGCTTTGATAGAGCCAAGGTGTTTTCACAGAACTTCAACATCCATCACCTACTGAGTGTAATCAGCCACACGAACAGAAAATAATAATAATCACAATAATCAAAGGAACAATAATTTTTTAGAGTGAATGGAAAAACCAATGGACTGACCAAGAACATGTCCTCCAAGGTTATTGTTTAGACTGTTTTCCTTGAACATTTATGTGCTTTAAAATTAGTTTGTGCAACAATTTTATTTCTCAAAACCCAACTGTGAAAGAAACTAGTGATAAGTAATTATTCGTCTACGACTAATTTGGTTTTGGAGTCACCCTGATTTAAGATGGCTGCCAAAGCCAGCTGAACATCAACACAAAGATGGCTGCTCATTTTGCAGATATTGAAGGTAAATGTGACATGGTAGTAGCTTACAGTAATTACAGAGGCATACTCTTGATGATGAGTGAGATGGTGCAAAATGTTATTTTTAAAGTTTGACCAAAATGGCTACAAGATAATTTCTAGCATGAAAAGCAATGAGTGAAATGCATTCCCTTGAGGTATACCAGGTGTTTTTCATCCATCCATCCATCCATCCATCCATCCATCCATCCATCCATCCATCCATCCATCCATCCATCTTGAGTCATCGGGGTAGTAGCTTGAGCACAGTGAGACCGAGACATCTCTTTCCAAAATTTAAGACTTTTTAATACTTTATTTCCACTTAAATGAAATTTAAAACCAATTTCAAAATAAACACAAATGCAAAAACAAACAAAAAAACAGCAACAATTTTACCCAAATTTTTATTTTAACACAAAACAACAAAATGCAAGAGGCATTTGATAAACTATTTGAATAAATAAATAAATGTAACCAATTATTTTAATATTTGAACATTTTTAAGACCTCTGAAAGACTGATTTAAGACATTTTAAGGCTCATTAAGGCCTTATTATTGAATCGATGACTTACTGCCTATTAAGAGTGTGTAAGGATCGGCAGGAACTCTGTACCAAGATGCTTCGCATTAGTTGGCCGCCATCGTATAAGGAGCATGTTTTTAGGTCATTGATGATTCTTCAGCCTGCAAACTGTTTAGTATTAAATGTTTACTTGTGCACAACACAAGTGTGCTTTTACATTGAAATTAATCACAATGCGGTAAAAAAAGATGGGAATCAACAGCAAACTGAAGCCTCAGCCAAGGTGCTTTAATCACAACTGAACATGGAGAACAATCTAGTGGGCTCATATAAAAATTTAAAGGTAAGAGATAAAAAAAAATAGAAACGGAAAGAAATGCATTATTTAAAGACATAATAAATATAGGATCAAAAACGCATTGATAATTGGTTTCAATGTGTTTATTTTTCTCCGAAGTAGCATTAATAGGGTAGTGTGGTGATTAAAAGTTTACAGGAGCATTAAGAACGATTCTGACAAAATAAAATAAAAAAAATTTAACTGAAAAATATTCTGTTTGACAACAAAGGACGTGAACATTCAATACCAAGAAGATGCAATTTCTGCTTTTATCTGATAAGCTAAACTTTTAATATAGTTTTTCTTTTGTTTTTAAGAATATATCTGCTAATGACGCCTCGTCAGAAAGAATCAAATGTGTTTTTGTCACGTGAACATCTTTCTCTAACCTCGCCATCAGAGGTGTTTATCAGTTTTAATTAACCACCTTTTCCCCCCCAGCTCTACAAAAGGGAATTAAGATTAATGTGCCTTAATTTACTGTATGATGATTTGATTAACCTTTTCCATTTGTGCACTTTACAGCTGGGTCACAGACAAACATGTTCATTAACACCGAACCTTGCATTAATGGAACATCTCTCACCATTTGTGCTCTTTTTCTCCTCCTCCCCGTGTAATTATACTTGTACCGGAGTCTACGACTGCAATAAGTCTCCTTTTAAAAGGTAATATTCCTGCTCATGAACCAAATCAATAAACAACCTCATCTAACATTAAATGAACTAAAAACCACTTTTTCTTTGTAGAGACTGTCACTCTGTTTTTTTAACCTCCTTAGAAGTAATTAAATGCAGTGAAGAGACAAAGTAGACTCATCATGGACATGACTGTCATTCATTTAGACCTTTTAAGCATTAATTTGAACCTTTTTTTCTCAGGGTGGAATGATTATACAACATGTAACCAAAGTGATTTTTAAAAAGAAGAATCTGGTGAACATGTGCACCTAATTAGGGGGGTTGTATGCTTAATTTTGACCTTGTGTGTAAGAAAAACTCACAATAAATTCAAAATTGTGCCCTCTGTTTCTCTTTTTTAAACAACTAGTGAAGTTGGATGAGAATATTTCTAAAAAGGTGTATAAAAAACTAACATTAAAGAGGGTATGCAAGCTTTTTCCTCATACATTTGATATAGAAGGCCTTAATATTTTTTCTAAAAATGAAGCAGAGAAGGAAGCACATAAAGATATTCATTTTCAGAAACAAATAGGGGCTGTGAAGTATTAAAATCTGTGATGGAGCTGAAGAGAAGGGAAGGCGGAGATGGATAGATAGGGGCAAAATGATTCAAGCCAGGTGAAATGCATCAAATTGGAGAAGATAAGTGGAGAATAAGAGAAATTGAGCTATTAAAAGAGGTGCATGACTCGGAGAAAGGGGGAAAAAAAGAGGAAAGGAAGAGAGAGCGAAGCACTCACAGAGACCAGAGAGAGAAAAGATGAATAGATGTGCAGATGAACAGAAAGGGAAAAAAAGTGGATGAAGGATAGAGAGTTGGAAAAGGCAATGAAATAGAAAGAGAGAGTAAGCAGGTGTAAGATTCATGGAGAGCACTTATCCAGAAATATATATGAATCTGTGGCAGGAAATGAGACAGATGCAGGGAGGAGGAAGAGAAGAAAAAAGCAGGAGTGGAGCTGCCAGGTCGACTCCTGGTGGGAGAAGTTTCCGTGAAAATTTGGTGGGTAATGGTGATGGATGCTGAAGGAGGAGGGTGGAGGAGCGATTTGGTCCGAGGGGTTGGCGGTGACGGATGGGGATGCTGGCGATGGTGGTAAAGGTGGAGGGCTGAGGAGTGCCTCCATCATCTCGTGGCTCTCTAATAGCCCTTCATCAGAGCTGTCCGGCGCTGATGTGACTCAGCCTAATTGTGGCGCCTTGGAGCAACACATCATTTTCACTCTAATTGTAGAGAAGCAGAGATGGAGGTTATTCAGAGACGCCGCGGGGTTGGACAGAGGCAGCTGCACTCGCACGCTCACATAAAGAAAAAGTGGCAGATGCTCGCCCAACGCCTGTACTCACTGACCTTTGCACGGCTGCGGCTCACGCTGCGACAGAAGGCAGCTTGTCCAAAAGTTATATTTGGCCGACAGGTGAGACATGCATATGTACCCATTAATGGACTTACGGAACACCGAAAAGTTGTACTACTGCACTAAAACAGATATAAATACGACAAACAGCCTTTCACAAGTCCACTTTGTCCTTTTTACGCAACGTAGCACTGCACTTTATTCCACTGTGGGAAGCTACAGCCATGAAAAGTAAACAGAATATGAATGGAAAGAAAAAGATCCAGACTTTCAGTAACAAATGTTTCAAATTCTGTGTGCAATAGATATTATAAAACATAGTTAAAGGTAGGTATATTTGGGACATGGAGGTAGTTGGAGTTAGGACAGAGTGAGATGGAGGAGGATGACTCACTCTGGCGACCCCTAAGGTATTTTTGAACAACCCTGTTTGGTAGAAAGTTCGATCCAAACTGGTATATCGACTAGCGGCGCTGTCACGTGACTTTTAAGGGTCAGAGAAAGCAGCCATTTTATTCAGAGCGAGTATAACTCAACAGAGTACTGGAACCATAACATGTTGTACTTAATGTGGAGTAAAATGATGGCCTCAGGATGCTGATTAAGGTGCAGCGGTGGAGTAGTACCAGTCAGATGTTTGTAGATGCCAATGTACCAACTTGTGTTGCTGTGCTTTGAAACCTTGCGTACAGATGGCTGTGCAGACTAGCAGACTCTGTAAACAGCATCATTTATACTTTGACCAGCCCTGTACAACATTCAGTTAGGTTCTTTTCCAGTGAAATCACTGGCGTTTATATGGCAATAGATAAACATTTTCTAATTGTGTCTTCTTGTTGTTGTTTTGTCTGTTTTTGTTTACTATGGACCATGTATGCATCTGAATAAAAAATTTGATTGATTGATTGATTGATTGATTGATTGATTGATTAGGTCAGCACATCAGTGAAATTCAACTTGATAATGGACCGTGTACTTTTTTGTCATTACTTTTTTATTTTAAAAACAGATATTGAAAAACAAAAATAATGGTTATTTTATTTTTATTTTATGCTCAAAAATGAGAAAACGGTCCTTCGTTTTATTTTTCTCAAACAGGAGGTTTAACATTTTTTATCAACAGGCAGTTGCCTGTAAATAACTACATAAACGCTGGCTAACTAGTTTCACATTTCTTTAACAGGTGATAGTTTGTATAAGATTGATGATTTAAATTATTTCCTGGTGTTTTTAACACATGAGCCTTTCTCCAAGCGGTCCATGGTGAGGAACTTTAAGTTGCAGAAGGTTTAACAGGACAGCATTTAGTTACAACAGTGTTAAGCTTTATGTTTGACAAAAATAAAAAATGGACCATTATTGCATTTTGGAGTATAAGATGAAAATAGAAAAAAACTATCCATTTTTTTGTGTCTCAATGTCTGTTTTTAAAATAAAAATCAAATGACCAAAAACCAAACAGACCACTTTTGGCCACCATTATTTTATAATCACATCAGGCAAAAACCTGTTACTAAGGTACACATACAGTATCTGCAATGACTGTTTCTTAAAGGCAGAAGCTAACCAATGAAAAACTATTTCTATGCAGTTTGACATAGAAATCAAGCCATGAAAAATTGTTTACATTGACAACCCGCCCCTTTTAATATGATATCGTGCTCGTACCACACTGGTCAATCTTTTCAAGATTGCATAACGCTTCTAACCAATAAACCTCATTGATTCAATTCTGAGTGTCTTGACGAGCTAACAGTTAGCTAACGATTAGCCTGAGCACAGTCCAACTCAGGAATGGGCAATCCTTGTCCTCGAGGGCTGCAGCTCGCCATGTTTTACTTGCTTCTCTGCTCCATCATGCCTGATTTGAATGAATGGGTGATTATTAGGCCTCTGCAGAATTTGGAAGAGGTAATTCAGTACCTTAATCTGGTGTGTTGGAGCAGAGAAACAAACAAAGCCTGCAGGGCTCCTAGAGGCCCTCAAGGACCAGGATTGCCCACCCAGTTCCGACCTAAGTAAGGATTACAGCCGCCCTAAAACAAGCTTGATTTCAAAAAACTATAAATTTATTTGAGTTAAAACACTTGTATTTTTGGTTTTAACAATGCTATCAAATTAGTATTATATGCTGTTTTTTCATTGGAGTGATACAGCTTGTTGCTGCTTTTATTTGAGCTTATAAATAATTATAAAACCACTAAGTCCACTTATAAATTTTTTTTAATGAGTTACTGTATTCCTATTGTCCAGATAAACTACATATGTTTAAAAAGATTCAGTCAAATAAAAATAGATATTTAACTCAAAGTTGACTTTAAACAGCAACACATTTTTACACAAAGATCTTGATCCACCTGGGGGTCAGTCTCAGCTACTATCACTACTACCAAATTTTATCTCACAGTCTGTAAAACTGACTATCTAAAGCCATGTTTTTAAGTTCACTTGGTCGTGCATCCATTTTGCATTGGATTGATAATCATCTTCAATGTTTTGAAGTGTTTCCAGCTGTGTATTTTGACTTAAAAATTTTAAATTTAAAAAACCCAACTGGCGACATGTTTTTATTTAAGTGACACTTTGTGCACAGATTAGAGAAAAGAGACTGGGATAAACGACCAGTAAAGTCCCTGTAAAGTGACAGATAGGGGAAAACGGATGAAGCAACAAGAGAAAAAAGTGGGATGAGATGAGAAGGGAGGGATAAAAGCTCGACAGGGGAGGGAAAAAGACAGAAGAGAAGAGCGATGAAGGCTGAGAATAGAAAGAGGGACAGATGAAAGGTTGATGGGAGGGAGCGAGGATGACAGAATGAACAGAATGAAATGAGTCTAAATGGAAAAATAAAGGGACAGGAGGGAAAGAAAAGGGGAGAATGGGTTAAATTGGTTGAAATGTTCATGTTAGATGGAAAACAAAGATGTAGAGCAAAGACGTGCAAACATCAATGCACAGAAGACGTGTTGGTAGAGGTGTTGTTTTGACTGTTGGAAGAAGAAAACCTGGCAGCAGGTGTCTCACAGAGTCAGGCTCACACTCACTAATTCGCACATGTATACATCCACCACCTGAGGTTAGGTACAAAAGGCCACACAGATGCTCACTTGGCAGCACAGAAGCAGCCCTTTGGTTGTTTATCTTCTAAAGAAAACAAGGTTTTAGTGTCCGCACAGTCTGAGCGCCTGCCAAAGGAGGAGTTCAGGGGCTTTTCTGGACAGAAGTAGCACATTATTTGTGTTTGAAGGTGCTCCTAATGAGCTTTTACCTCATATAAAGAATAAGCATAAAATATGGTCATTTACAGTATGTGCTTTACTATTCCTAGAGGAACAGAGCTGAGCATCTGATTTAAAACTAATGTTGACTACGCCAGAGTTCAAACAGATCAGAGTTGTGGCAAAAGAACAGCTGAGTTTAATAAAAGATCATTAAAAACCTTTGAAAAGTGCAGTTTCTGTGCTGTGAAAGGGCTTTAAAACCAGACTGAAACATTTCGAGAATGTCATGAGCTTTAAAAAAAAATAAAAGACTTTAGCTGAATAAAAAATATATTTTCTAAGAAACGGGCCTACAATGTGAAACGATAGATGAGTCAAGGTTTGTTTTCTCCAGGAAGAGCTGGAAGAAGATCTGCTCCACCCAACACATTTAAAGTCGTTCTTTAAAAATTGTTTCAAGATTAAAGTATTACAAAAGTTTCTGCATAATATGTACAATACATCAAGGGTTATGACAGCTGCATGATATTTATTGGCGGTTGGCAAACAAATTAATGGAGCATTACCGCCACCAACTGGTTAAGAGTGCTTCCATTAGAAACGTTTATCTATGTGCGCTATGAAGATTTCAAGAATTTAAGAGCTTTATATATATAT
>NW_013952615.1:329503-334702 GCF_001266775.1 Austrofundulus limnaeus
GGTCTACAATGTAAAACAAGAATATTTATAAATACGTTTAAAAAACAGTTTAACGTTACAGAAATATCTGAAACATGGCTTTTATATTTATTTTAATATAAATAGAAATTTACTAATGAAGCTGACAGAGTGAAGGTTAGCAAAAGTACCCCTCTCTTAACTAAAGTGCTTTAACCGGAACCTGAAAAAAACAATGAGAAGAGACGCCACTCGAAATGACAGGAAGTGAAGTTACCTAAAAGGGACACAAACAGATGCTGATTGAGCCTTAACAAAAAGGCACAAAAGACGCAAACTATGCGTACTTTAACCGTTGTTGATATGTTTTTGCAGGTAGTTTACGTGTAAATTACGCATGAGACTTTGACGTTTTAGCATCACATATTTTCCACGTTGTATACGTGTCAAAGTCGTGAAATACTGTATCTACGCGTATTTGGCCCAGTACGCTTTCCATATTGGACATCTATGTTGGGAGTGGCCAATCAAGGGTAGCCAGTGCCCCATTAGTCACCCCACTGGCCACGCCCCTGGTTGAGGAGCATGCCTCATCTGTAGACATGCTTCCACACAGTGTTGAAAATTGTGGTGATCTCTTTGTGGCAGATTAACTAAATAACACCTCTTTTTACCTCAGAACTTCCTGTTTTGTAATCTTGCAAACCGTACAAGTCACAGGAGCTTCAGAAGTGAGTGGGACAAGCCAGCTGAATGCAAACAAACGTCTGACAAGAAAAAAAAACGTCTACAAGCCTTCGGGGATTAGGTCGTTTGACAAATGAAGACGACATGGGAGGGGGGGTAGACAAGTCGAGCTGATGGAAGGAATGTTTCTCGTAAAGCACCTGCGTGCATGTGTTCACGCAGAAAGACGCAGCGACAAAGCAGATTGTCAGGATGCAAAATTACTTCAGAAATCTGAACAGAATGCGAGCTGAATAGAAGGGTAGAAGGAGACATTAAGGGGAAAATGGAGGCAGATGAAAGGCGTGCCGATGAATTTAAGCTCACACACACAGAAGTGCCAGCAGGTGATAGAATGATTGATTTATAGATAGATTGGCGGTTGTGTCTCAGCTGCTCGAGCCATTTTATCTCAACGCACCGGCCTCGATGCACAAACACAGCTGGGAGCAGACGCACAGGGAAACAGGTGATCGGGGCGAGAACAGTGCAGAGATAAATGTCAAGTTGCTGCGATTAGAGATGGAAGCCATGAAAGGCAATGAATTTGATAGAAGGGGAAAGCGGCGAGGCAATTAAGAGTTGGGGAAATGGAACAGAGGAAGTGTTAAAAGGGATGAATGCTATGAATGGATGTATTGGGAATGAGGGGCTTACATTTGCTTAAGCAGAACAATTAAGAACAAGTTTTTAGGGGGTCGGGGTCTGAACAGAACATGTAAGTCTACCAGGAGCCTCTACACTGACCGATCTTTAGATTTGCATAAATATTACAAAAGCTGGGCCTTGAGTGTCAATTCTAACACTTTGGTTACACTTTCATCTGTCAGGGAACTGAAATTAAACATTTCTGACAGAAGTCAGGGAGTCAGATTACTGTCCCAAATGTTACATACACAAGATGAATGCCTGATGAAAATTAAAGACAATTCATTGATAGAATGCATTACCTGTCACGTGATCTGTTAGCAGTACGACGACTATTTATCTTAGTTCTTATCGGGTTTGATGCCAGAATTTTAAAAGTACTATAATTGTTCAAAATGCCCGATACCACTTTGTTTAAGTATGAGCGTTCGCATTATAAATGTTATTTCCATTGAGCCGCGATGAGAAGATGATGACGTCACATTCATCTCATGGTTTACAGAAGTAAACAGGTCTCCATCTGTGGATGCTACATGTTAGCATGTCGATTCTGAAGTTGTGCAATCTGAGACTATTATAATTATCTGACGTGCTTCATTTATTTCAGTGTTTTATAAAGTATCTCAAACTGATACTTGAGAAAAAGTACAAGTATCTTAGCACAAAATTACTTTGGTAAAAGTTAAACTCTCCTCTAAGTATATTACTTGAGTAAGTCTTAAAGTATCTGATTTATTTTGTACTTAAGTATCAAAAGTAAATTTCTGACATAAAATGTACTTAAGTATTAAAAGTAAAAGTATTGAGTAAAAATTAATGGTTAGATTTTCTAAAATTTGTGCGTAATTGGGAGGGGACTTCAAAAACATTTTTCTAAAGGCCAAAATGACTATAATGTCAAATAAATATGACTGTTCAGACTGCAGTTGCTTTGAAAACATTCAAATTAGTACCAGATTCTAGATAAAATAAATCTATTTTATAATCTTCATCTAACTCAGAAAGTACTCAGTATTGGTGAGTACCCAAGCTAAAGTACTCAGTTTTAGAAAAACTGGTATCAGGACACTGATAAATGTTTGTGCTTTCTAACCTTATTCAAATCAGACACTTAGTGCCTGTGGCATGCCTATCCATTGCATACAAAAAGTCAAAGAAAACACCTTTTTATTTAAGAAACATATTACATGTGAGTTTACACATTTTGTCACATAATTGGCATATTTTCCTTTTAAACTTGGCTCAGTCGAAGTGAAACAGGAAGTGACATCAAAGGGAACTCTTTAAGAAAGAAAACTGTTTTTTTCATTGATACAATTTTATTTGAACTCTGATTTGTCTTCATCTCTCTGATAGTGTCTCAAAATAATCTAAAGAAACATCAAATTATTCTCTAAAGTCTGTGTTGTCAGCCATATTATCAATGTTCACATGCAGATATTCCCCTTTGACATCACTTCCTGTTCCTTCACACATGAATATCTTAACAACTGTTCATCACAGCAGTGGGAAATCTTTTTTTTCAATATGCTTTTAATGTTATCTTTCTAATAATGCATTTATATTTATTCCAAAAAATTTCATGTCACAGCCACTTTAATATGATGCCACTGTTGGTGACTAGTTAGTGGTCAGTAAGAGAGTTTTGAGTTTTTTTTAGTTTAAAACCATAAAAGACAGGCAAAACAAGAGAAATGTAAGAAAACTAGTTGTGTTTTTTTGCGGGGGGTTTCATATGTGAATATGTATAAACATGGGTGAGTATGTGAGTGGATAATTGGGCACAACAACATGTATGTGTGTTGTTTCTGCAGGATGACACTGTGTGCCAGCATTGCAATGGTCAAGGATTCTGGGTAAAAGCCTGCAGAGGAAAGTTTTAGAAGGCAGGGAGGCTGAAATGAAAAGGAAAGAGCAAAAGGAGAAACATTCAAGGATATTCGTAAGAAGTGTTTGGGTGATGAAAAATGAGAGCGAAAGTGAAAAGAACAAGAAGGATGGAGAAAAGAAGCGGAGGGAGGAAGGGAGGGTGGGAATTTGGCCTTCCTCTGAGGGTCCTGCTATCTCCAGTGAGCAGCACTGGGACTCAGCAGAGCACAGAGACAGAAAGGATGGACGGGAAGGAAAAGACTGGGTGCAGCAGATGAAAAATGTCTTCGGCGTGTTGGCTGGATATCAGGCACCTGCCTGTGACTCACCAACCTGAAACCCTTCCCTCTGTTCAAGGACTCCAGGCAGGAGGAGGAGGAGGAGAGGCTGTAATGAAAGGAGCGAGCGAGGAGAAAGTTATGGGGCTTTCAGGCGATGATGTGTGGAGGACTGAGCAGAAAGAAACAAGGCAGGAAGGGGGCAAATAATTCTGACTGGGCACAGATGGACGAGAGATCTCTACTCAAAAAACGTACGCACAAACACACTGAACCCAACAGTCTGATGGTGATGGTGTGTATTTTTCAAAGTACTACAGATACTCCACTTCAATTTCAGTCGACAGGGCACTTCTGTCTCAATCTATCTCTCTGTCTCTTTCCTGTTCTACAAAGAATCTCAGTGTTTTCAAAAGGCTGTAAAACTTCTCCCCTCTCTCTCTAATGTTACTTTATATTTTATTTTCAAAATAAAGCAACACGTCTTCACTTCAGTCTGAACCATGTTCTTCTGTGTGACACAGCGCTGGAAGACCTATCTCCTCCTTTTCTCTGGATCAAGATTTGCTCTCGTTTTCTTTGTCTGGACGGACATAAAAAAAGGCAGCAACTTCATTTCCTCATTCCAGTTCTGACAGTTTGTCTGCATTTCTAACACTCTAACAGACGAGTGATAGAAATAAACTGTCAGTGTTATTTTTATTTGTAAAAGCACACATTTCTTTAGGAAAGGAAAAGGTGTGCTTATTAGCAGTATTTGTAATAATTTGCAGCTTTTTAACAATTAACAGCTATTCAGTGACATAAAGGATGCTCTCGACAACTTGACAGCAACACAGCCAAACACAGGTGTTGCAGCTTAAAAACATCTACAGTTTTTGCCTCAGTTTCTTCATAAGTTTCTCCACATAGCTTGAAAACATTAGTATAACTAGCCGAAAAGCTAATATTTCCCCAGCAAAATAAGTACCAACATGTTTACACAGTTCCAGTGTTAAGTAGCTTAAAGGCTAGTAACATAACTAGCCAGATAGCTAATATTTTACTAACAAAGTAATAAAATGGTAGTTAATTAGTTAAGCTAGCTAGTAGGCTACTAGGATAACTGACCAGATAGCTGCCATCTAAGTAACTAGTAGGATGCTAGCTACCTAGTCAGTGGTGGGCACTAGTCTCCGAAAGCGCTATAATGCTTATTGCAAACCTAAATTTCTCATTTGCGCTTTAGGAGTTTTACAATTTTTTTTTAACTGTGTGCAGATTTGCACCTTCTCAATAAAAAATTTCAGTGGAGCTAAATACATTTTTTCATTATCTTTAACAGCAGAGGGAGAAAGCCGTCTCAAGACATTACAATGCAGAACCATTGTACGGAAACAGCCCCCTCAGACGCTTGTTCACAGAGCTACAGCGGATAAAATAAGTACTGAACACGTCAACATTTTTCTCAGTAAATATATTACTAGAGGTGTCACTGGTGGGACACACATGACATGAAATTTTCACCAGATGTCGGTAACAACCCAAGTGATCCATACATACAAAGAAATCAAACCATAAATGTCCAGAAATGAAGTTATTTGTTATAATGTGGAATGGCACAGGGAAAAAGTATTGAACACACTTACTGAAATTTATCTAATGCTTTGTAAAAAAAAAGCCTTTGTTGTCAATGACAGCTTCAAGACGCCTCCTGTATGGAGAAACTAGTGGCATGCAT
>NW_013952615.1:335917-339945 GCF_001266775.1 Austrofundulus limnaeus
GTAATATATTTACTGAGAAAAATGTTGACGTGTTCAATACTTATTTTACCCGCTGTATCTACTCTGGCCACGCTCAGCCACAGTTAGTACCTCCCCTCTGATGGTTCCATGTAGAAGTGAGTAAAACACGCTTGCAATTTTGACATCAGCAGAATGTTGCCCTTGGATTAGCTCTTGGATTGACTGACAGGTAAAAGGCATTGCTTGTGCTTCCTCCTGGAGAGAACCTGGTGAGTGGAGATCCTGGGAAAGGCAGAAATCAATCACTTCCTGGAGAGACGTGAAGAAGACAAAGCCGAGCAGATATCCGAACAAATTGACCACCCGTGGTTGCACAAGCACATACAGTATAAACAACACTGCAACAGTAAATAAAATAAAATCCAAATGGTAAAACCTCAACGGCTTTTTTTCCCCACCTATAATCTTGCCCACACAGTGGGGGACGCACACCTGAGCAGAACCGAACAGACCAAAACTAGAGTAGAACTGGGCTTGTGGAGGAGGGGTGGACAATTGGAGTCAAAACATAAGCAGAGAAAAGTTTAAAGTCATGCTCTTATTTTGACATGAGGACTGTTACCTGTCTTCCATGTTTTCACTTCCTGTCACCAATCCGTACTGTACCCAAAATGCATCGCTTCAGTTCTCCAATAAACAGTTTAAAATTACTAATATATCGCAAGCTGTCTTACCAAAGCCCTACCACAAACATGAGAAAATGACCAAGAAGCAGCAGAACTAACAATCCTCAACAACTATTTATCACCATGAGCCAAAAATCTGTTTCAACAAATCACCTCCCCAAACTGTGGCTTCATGTAAAACGCTGTAAAAGTAAAATGACGTGCCTCTAGTAGGCAGTATGATGCAAGAATGGTTCATGTTATGGCTGGAATGTTTTCTAGTGAACTATGAGTCACGTTTGCGCTTTATAATTAGCTTCGGCTAAGATTTATTGAATGTAAGTGCTTTAGAACATGTGCAATTAACTGTTGGACCATAGTCTAAGAACTATTATTCAACACCACATTAAAAGATTAAAAGAAAGTCTTGCTTTAAATATTTAAAGTTTTGCACAGCACATGTTCATTAACTGTGTTTTATTCTGCCCATTTTGTAAGACATGTTTGTGGGTTTAATGTGAATGCTAATAATATATTTCTATTAGTTCTTTGGTTTTTCTACCAACTGCTGAAAATAATCTGGCTTTTCTTCTTCTAATTGCTCCAACTACAGCAGCTGAAGTTGATATTTTGTGTCCAATTCACTGACTCCACAGCCAATTCTTTGTTTCAGTTCTGAGATGTGTGCAGCGCAACCAATAATAATTAACACTCACAAATTAAAAACAATACTGAAGCAATTGTATTGTGCTGGATTTCCATTGACGTTTTAGCAACACAGCTTACAAGACTAGGAAAAATCCTACTAAAAATGCATGACGATCAGCCTGAAAGTCAGTTTTTTTCCTTTTTTTTGTAAAAAAACATAAAAGGCAAAATCCCTGTGGATCTTCTGTCAAAAACAAACTGCTGTCCTAGTGTGAAAAATGAAACAGAGTAAATAATGTTCCTTTGCTGATAATTTTAGATGCACTCGTTTAACTGAGAATGACCGTGACTAAAATCTGCAATAAAAAACTCCTTAAATGTGTTTGCTGGCACAGTGAGGCGCCTCTCAGTAGGTTTTGTTTTCGATTGTACATTTAACAATTTGTTTTTTTTAGATAATACTATAACTTATTATTAAACAAGGCAGAGACACAGATCTGTAAAGAAATGCCAAACTTTGTAGACTCCAGATTCTTCCAACAGACCAAAAACCCATGATAGTTTGATGCATAATAGGTTAATTCAGGAGTGTCTAACTCATTTTTTACTGAGGGCCACATGAGTGTTATGTTGCCCTCAAAGGGCCAAATCTAATCAACTTTGACTGAATGTCACATTCTTTGTCTCATTGCTAACCACTGATAACAAACAACGACTGAGCTCTATCTGGTATTTCCTACATGGAAACAGTGTTTTAACACATCCTCTTATAAACACTGAACAGTACTATGTGTATGACAGTAAATGTGAATTAAATACAGAAATATCTTTAAAAGTAAAAGTAAGATTTTTACTCACTGATGACTTATAGCAAGTAGCTGCCATCTGGAATTCTGAACTCTCCCACTTTCCTACAGGGAATTCCCACTGGAGGAGCATTTCAGTTTAAAATTGTGACTTGTAAGTGGGAAATTTCCACTTTCCAGTACAACTGTGCCAAAGCAAAAGTAGGCAGTGAAAATGCAGCGAAATAGAAATTTTGAATGGTGAATTTCACCTTGAACCCTGTGTACCGCCACCTAGTGGTGGTATGCTGTCATTTTGCAAATAAAATAATCAACATGCATTATGGGAGATGTAGTTTCCGGTCAATGCTGGTTTTAAAGCATTTTATTAAATGGTGCATTCCAGAGGCACTGGAAAGTGGAAATTTCCTTGCTCCCGTTTGTAAATTTAAACTGGAACGCCCTCTCCAGTGGTAAATCCCATTCGCATAGAGGGAGTGACTGCGACTACCCCCAGTTTTGACTTCAAGATGGTGGCTACTTTGTAGCTTTAGAAATTTAACTCTGTAACTTTTACTGTTAATTATTATTCTTAATGTTTTTGTTCATGTTTAATCACTTGTACAAGTAGTGTGATTTTTGTGCATATTGTATGTATTAAAGTCTATGTTTACTTTGCAGATGTATATAGAGCTCTCTTTTTGTCAATATTTACATTGTGACAATGTAGCTAGGTTAGCAGCAGCAATACAATCACCTGTCGGCTAAGTGGAATTCATTTTTTATGGGCTTTTTTGGGAAATTATGTCACTACCGCTTATCAGTTCCAGAACACGGTATGAATGGAACGCATTATAAGACATTAATACATATTTGAAGATTCAAGGCCCATATAAAAAAAAATCATAGTGGGCCATAGTTTAACATGTGTGGGTTAACTCTAAATATTTCCCAGGTGTAAATGATTGTCTCCACGTGTCTCTGTGGTGGACTTGTGACTTGTCCATTGTGTCTCCCACCTACTGGAGACCCAGAGAAGTAAAGAAAATGAACGGATGATGCAATAATTCATTTTTAGTGGCTTTCTGGATTTATTATATTTAATCAGAGGTTTGTTTATTTTTTCTTAAATGTGCAGCAAAGTCAGGGAAATGTAACAATCTTCAGAACAAGTTAAGACAAACCAAGAGAGAAACAATTTCAAATTTACTCGTTACATCCCTTACTTTTGCATTTGTTATAGGGCAAAGCTGGTTTGACAAAAAGCTGCAGTTTTTCCAACAAATCTTTTCTTTTAACACAGAAAAAAAATCACTAATAGGGCTCATTACTGACATAAAACAGGAGTTCACAGCTATAACAGAAGATCAAGAGCAGCAAGACAGAACAAAAGCTTTATAGACTCAGCCCAGCTCATAATAATTCTTGTTTTTCCAGATCACTGATTCTTTTTATTTTGCTTTAAAAGTTCAAAGAAGGGAAATAGAAAAAGAACATTTCAGGGAACAGAGGCTTCTCTCTACAGACAGGTTGATGATTATTCCTCTCGTGTTTTTGAGGATATTATAAGGACAGATCATGATACCTAGAGTTCACAAATGCTCTGATTCTCAAATATAGGCCGTCGCCGCTCGCAGCAGCATCGACTATAATCCTGGAAATGTGTTTTAGGGAAGGAGTGCGACTACATTCAGCAGGTCTTTTCCTTATTCCGCCGCTTCTTCACCTCTAACAAGCAGTTTAAGGATGTTTGTTATGTTCCCAAAGGTTAATAAAAACTGAGAAAATAGCTAGACTGAGGATAAAACTGTGTGAATGTGTGTGTGTGTGCAGGTTTTGTTTGGGCCCCAAACATGCACATGTGGGCGGGACAGGTTCGGGAATAGACGGATTCTGAACAGAGACAGAGACAAGAGAGAGAGAGAGAGAGAGGGAGAGAGAGAGAGAGAGAGAGAGAGAGAGAGAGAGA
>NW_013952615.1:341311-359667 GCF_001266775.1 Austrofundulus limnaeus
TGTTCTTTGGTTTTTCAAAAATAAATCAATAAGCAGTTGTTTCATTTATTTATTTATTGCAATTGTTGTTCTTTTAGTTTAGTTTTAAAACCAAAAATAGTAAAAAAACACTTCATTATTCTTTTTTTCTTCTCGTTTTATTTTGAAATGGAAAAACCAAAGAATGAACCATACACAGGTTTTCTCAGATGATCCATTTTCTAATTGGTCAGTTTGAGTCCTGGAAACTTTTACAACTGACTAAACTTTCGCTCCAATTGTCAGAAAAGCAGCAATAGTTAGTTGACAGTTAGAGGTACTGAAGCTGTCTCCAGCATTGTGAAAATTCCCGGTCACGTTGGTGTGGGAATGACTCAGCGTTGTACAAACCATACAAAATGGTTTTAACTAGTCTAAGAGATTATTATTATTATTCCTACGTAGCAGCTGCCACTCTGTACCACCCCCATAGAATCACGACTGATTATATCTAAACTATAAATTAAATCTAGCTCAAAAAGAAGTCCTTCATAAAAAAAAGAAAAGTAGTAAAAATAATTTAGAGAGGACCTTCTGTTTGTGTCCTCCTCTGCTGAACATCATTTTAATCGCTTGTCCTCCTGCATACTGCTGGAGGTCACCAGTTCTTTTGTATAAATGGAGAAAAACATAGAAAAAGAGGCCTGAGGACATTCTCCCTCACTTTTTTCAAATATAAATATTTGTTTTACCCATTATCTTCAGATTTTATCATTTCTTCCCCTACGATGTCTGACACGTACTTGAATGTATCGTAAGAATTTGCCTTCCTTAGATTTGTACAAACTCAAAACAAAGAAAAATATGGAGTTTTTTATCAGTTCAAAGAGTAGCACAGGTTCTGGATTTAAACTAGAGAACAATTCTGTATTTTAGTAGAAGCTTGGTTGCCAAGCATCCCCAATGTGTCATCTGGTCAACTGTATCAGTCTGTGACCCCAACAGAGACAAAACAGACAGATAAAGCTAAAGAAGACAGAGTGATGAATGTGGGAAGTGAAAGGAACAAAGCTACAGGAGACGAATACAGACTTACAAAATGCAACTCGTGGATTTCAACAAAAGAACTGCTTAAAAAGCCCAAACTAGAATAAGACTGAGTGCTTTCTTGGAAAAACTGAAACTGTTCATTCGAATATTTAACTTCATAGCTGCGCCTTGGTACAGTATCAATACAATAATACCTGTAGTACTTGTACAGTGTCCCGATACTCTGAACCTGTATCGGTATTCTATTCAATGAGTTACAGTTTATATTTTAAATGAAAAGTTTGTCAGTTCAATGTTTAATAATATTTTAAGAAAATTTTATGTTTCAACATTAAATTTGAACATGTATATTTGATTTGATCAAATCAGAGGCCTATAAGGAAGGAGAGTCTCCTTGTTCGGTTTTTAAAGTCACTGTGTAATGTTTATGTTCTAACTCAGCAAGTACTCTGTATCAGTGCTTGGTATTGACGAGTACCCAAACTGAAGTACTCGGTTTGAGAAAAACTGGTATCGGGACACCCCTATTTCTTAGAATCTCTTGAGAAACTAGAAATGAAAATCATTTGAAAGCTTAAATCTTAAGCTTTTGTTATACAGGTAGTCTAACAAGCCACTTCCATATTATCGTCATACGTCTGATGTGAATCAATATATGTATATTTAACAAAATCATTAAATAATTGTTTTAAATGGGCATATGGATTGAAAACTTGTGAATTGAATTGAAATCGTACCACAGACTTTGTGGTAGAGAAACATTGCATTGACATCCAAACAAATCAATATATCTTATTGTGATAAAGTTGGTGATTTACACCCCTATTTAAACGGACTCATTTCTTATTAATTGTGCTCATTTTTGGTTTGACATATATACGAAAGGATGACTGTGTATCTTACATAAAGTCCTAATAGGTTAAATCAGAGTTCCCCGACCTTGGTCCTTGTGGCCCACTGTCCTGCATGTTTTAGTTGTTTTCTGCTTCAACACACCTGATTCAAATCGTTGAATTACCTGCTCAGAATATCATCAAGTTTAGCAGAAGCAGAACCCTGAAGACACACCAAAAATCTTTGGATTTTTGACCTGAGCAACTCATGACAGTGAAGGGTGAACATATCAACTCGACAACTTCATACTTTTAAACAACATCTCATAGCTCACAAAATGTGAAAGTAGTGATTCGATCCATAAAGTTTGACTCGAATTAGGAGAACTGCAAACATCCCCCGTCCCACAGGAGCTGAGAAGCAGAAATCCTGACAAGTTAACCTTTTTTTGTTCTTTTCACTTGAGGATAAACAACACTTGTATTCGTGTCACTTATTGCCTGTCAGCCACTTCTTCTTCTCCTCTCTCACTTAAACTTTCTTAGACTTTATGTCAACAAGATGATTCGCATCAGTGCTTTTATCCTCCTCGCGTAACTCACCTGATCTGCTTGAAACACACACTCACAGTGCTAGATTGCCTTCAAGCGTAGAGGGTGGCAGCAAGCAAAGAAGCTCTTCACACTGATTAGAGGGGGGACGGCCCAGTGCAAATGATGAGATCCATTCAATTAAACGGGACAGGGTTGGACTGTGCCCGGGGGAGCAACATTAAACCAGCAGGAAGGGAAAAGAGATTTGTTGAATCTGTAGGTTTTAGTTTATTTGTAGGTGTGTTACAGAGCTGACACATCTAGATGCTTGACAGTCTGCAGTTGCGCTCATGTATGTTTGTTCTGCTTGACATGCAGCTCCCAACCTCTGGAGACGAGATGAAATCAAATGTTGATGATGTAGCCTGATAGGTGTGATAAATGCTCCAAACACGTCTGTGTCAAAGCTAAGGGTGATAATGTGTAATTTCTTAGAAAGAGCCCTCAGGGACAGATGTTGTGATGTACATAGTAAATGTAAAAATGGATGGACAGTGTTTGGAATAAATAAATGGAGAGCGGATCATGGGGGAATTGGGAATATAGGATGATGAAAAAAGCAAATGGAAGCTATTATTCATACGGACTAACACTCACACCGATGACTCGCCAACTAGAGTGGATTCACAATAAGACAGCCTATCAAGAATATAAGAATACTTGGGCAGCCCCTTCTTCGGGATCATTTGAGGGCCCATTACTCCCCTGCCGTGCTGTCCTCTGATGGGTTGTGCCTTTGCCCGCCGGCGCACTGGTGGCTCTCGTTGTCTGGGGCTGGGTGCTTGGGCGTGTGCCGGCTCGGCCCGGTGGCTGCCCAGTGGGGCTTGGGTCCCTCTGGCCCTGTCGGGCCTTGGCCTGGGGGGGTGCGCCCTGGGGGCCCGGGCCTCTGTGTCCATGCCTAGATCCACTCTGGCGCAGTGGGTACCGGTGGGGCCTGTGAGTTCATCGCTGCCGGCCCCAGGGGTTGCTGTGTGTGGTCGCTGTTGGGGCTCTTCCGGTTCTCTCCGGTGGTCCTCTTTGGGGGGTGGGTGGGTGGCCCTTCCGGCGCGGGTGTCTCTGGGGCCTGCGTGCTTGGGGTCTCTCTCGGGGTCTTTGGCGGTGGTCTCCCTTATGTCGGCTTCCGGCTTTGCGGGTCAGATCTGTGATCCCCCACAGTCACTTTGAAACATTCCATTGGAGAGATCCATGCATGCTCACAACCGCACACAAACAGGTGTTTACATCCTGGGTTTTCTATTCGGGCACTGGCTGAATGGTATGTGCATATGTGTATGTATAGATATATGTATATGTTTATGTGTATATATATATATATGAAAGTGTTTGGATATGTAGGTATGGGTATGTTTATGTGTATATGTATAAATTTATATATGTATATGGGTATGGTTTTCAGCAAGGCTATAGTCATTATAATTATATTGATATGCATTTTTGTTGCTGTGGTATTGCTATGTTTGTTTTTGTAGGTGTGGAGCCAAGAAGTCCAGTGTGCTGTCTTGTGTTTTCTCAACATATATTTCACATATCTTCTAATCTCTCTTTCACTCTTTCTCATTACCTTTAACTTTTTTCTTTCTTTCTTTTTCTCCTATTAAATAAAGCCACTGATGATGAAGAAGCTAAGATACTAATATTCAGATATTCAGTTCTGCTTTCTACTGAAGTGGCAAAAAAAGAATAAATGAATACAATTCAGTGTAAAAAATCAATTCATATGAAAAAAATTTACATTAGGACTGTATCGCACCATGGTAAAATAAAACCTTAATTAACCCCAAATCATACATTGGTCAAAGGCCATACCGTACCGTGGTTGAACACCAAACCATACCATATCCATACGTGTCAGGTTGTATGGATTGTCCATAATTTACATGGATTTTCCCCTTAGTTATATGGACATACCGTATAGAGCAATCTCACAGATTTAGTTAAAGTTTTATGGATTTATTTAACATGTCAGAGCCTGTAGGTCATTAAAAAACAATAAATAGCATCAAATAACAATCTTCCATTTTTTTGAGGCTCATTTTACAGGTAAATGTCCAAATGGTCCAAGGCCAAATCGTACAATGGTTCAAGGCCAGACCGAACCATGGTCGAAGGTAAAATCGTGCAATGGTCCAAGGCCACACCGAACCATGGTCGAAGGTCAAATCGAGCAATGGTCCAAGGCCATTCCCAACCATGGCTAAAGGTCAAATTGCACCTTGGTCCAAGGTCATACCCAACCATGGTTGAAGGTCAAATTGCACCATGATCAAATACCAAACCATGCCATAGTCAAAGGCCAAACATAGCATGGTTGGAGGCCAAACCGTACCTTTATCCAAGGCCAAATCATACCATGATCAAAACCTAAATTATCCATCCATCCATCCATTTTCTGTACACGCTTCTTCCTTTTCAGGGTTGCGTGGGTCAAAACCTAAATTATATCATTGTTAAAGACCAAATTGTATTGGTCAAAAGCCTAGTCAAACCTATTGCAACGAGGGCCGAACTGTACTGTGATTAAATGCTTAATCGTATCACTATTAAGGGCCAAATGTCAATTAAATGCTAAACTGTACTGAAGTCTAAATTGGAAATTTAGTATGGTCAGAGGCCAAATCATATGATTAAAAACTTAATTGTATTGCAATTAAGAACCAAATCATATTACAGTCAAAGGCTGGATTGTACCATGGTTGAAAGCTAATGGTTCCATGATTTAGGGCAGACTCTTACATCAGTTAAAGGCCACTGACCAGTGAAGCACAGCTCTAAGTAAGAAAAAATGCTGGATACATACATTACATGAATGAAACAAACCTTTCTGTGTAGTTTTGATATGATAGCCATGACAGAAACAGTCTGAATTGCTTTAATCAAGACAATTTTGCCCTCTGGAGTAAAATGCCGAACCTTGATTTAGAGCTCCCAGCATTTTATAAATAAATACATTTTTGCAAAGCATTAAGATAAAAAGTTCAAATTAAACATTTTGCTGTAAGATATAAATCCTTGCAGCTATTAAAAGATCCAATCTTGAACCATGAATCAAATTTAGACACTCTGAGGGGTTTTTTGTGAACCTTTTGCACATTAGTTACTAAAATGAAGCTGATGCAAATAAACCAGACTGACATTTTCTGATCTTCTAAAAAAGGCTTGCCTAAAAGCCACTTGACTTGCCTGAAAGCACAAAAGCAGTTGGAGAGCAAACAGAGAGAAAGCAAGACTATGATGGTAAGTGGTACAAATCTGGTAAATAGATCAGGTTTTCATGCACATTTTCTAAATGGATCAGAGGTGACGAGTTTATTATCTTGCCCTGGGAGCCATTCTGTTTAAAATCTATCACAGAATGTGTCCTGCAGAGACCCAACAGCAACAGGCTCACAACCTATTTCTGTTATCAGTCTGAGAGGAAGAAACGGGTCAGATCCAAGCGAAGCAAGATGGGTCACGTGTGACAAAAAAACACTGCTTATTTTGTGTGCTGCCTCTTTTTTATTAATTATTTTGAACAAAACCTGTTTAACTGAAAGGAGCTTTTGATAAGAAAAACCAAAGAATGTAACCATTTTTTTCCTCAGTGTCATGAGAAAATGGATAAATGAGGATTAAAATGTCTTTAAAAAGAAATAAACCTACTGGGTTGTAATCTCATTTGTGTTGCTCTTTTACGATCCTCTTTGCAGAAAAGGTCAACACTAAAGACTGAATACTACATCAGAAAGACTTACTGCTTTTACTTAAAAAAAAAGTAAATTATTCAGACAAACTGGGAAGGTGTAGAAAATAACCAAAAAATAAAAATAAAAAACAAGGCAATGTCATTTCCTAAAACCAAAACCCAACAGTTTCCATAAATCACTGCAGTCTTCACGTCTGAAGTGGTAAAAACTGACGCAAATATGCAGTGAAAAGTTTGGACGGATGAACGTTTACCACAGTGTTACATCATCTGTAAGTGGAGGCTGAAGAGACCTTGATGCTGTAATTTTAAAAAACAAAAACAGTTGGAGAAGTCCTTTGTTGTTTTCTCAAACAATAAGGCAGCAAAATGCATAGTTTTGATAGAGAAATGGCTTGGAGTAAAAAAGGTCAGTTTTGCAGCTGGAGTGCATGAATTAGGACCGAGCACCTCTGGTCTTGGGCTGAAAAGATAAACAAAACTAACGGCGTCTATGAAAACATACGAGGACTCATAAAGAACGTATCGTCCGCCATTTTCAAGCTAAAAACCATCTCAAGTTGAGAATCGACAGCAGTTTTGACATCATGAACTGGACTGACTGTAAAAGTTAAAAAGTTCTATGAGAGAGAAGCTGAGCGAGGAAGCAAAGAAACCAGAAAAAAAAAGATAACAGCTTAATAAAACGAGCCAGAATGTGAGACTGACAGGAGGAGCTGAAGCCAGAGGGGGTTTAGCCACTCCTGGAACCTACACACAGACAGAGGGAAGACTTCTCCAGCAGCAAAACTCTCATGGAGGTGGAAATGAGTAACCAGTGGAGCCTGTCAGAGCAGATGGTGGAGAATCCATTAGTTAATAGTGGAGGAGCCTCCCAGCTAAAGTAATGGCGCTTTCATTTCTACGCTGCACGCACTCCTGCCCAGCCAGTAGACTCTGGCTGGGCCTTTGATTCAGGACTCACAAACACACACACAGGTAGATTTATAAGTAGGCCTGCAAATGCACCATTATGTAAAAATCCAGTGCTCCTTATGCAGATGCAAACATATCATCAACCCCACCATAAATAAACCCAAAGCAACAAGGAGTTGAACGTGTGGACCGAGACACAATCCCAAACATCCGTCCCTTCGTTTTCCACACACGACTGCCTCTTCAAAAACGTGCCATCTGCTTTTCACAGCACGCGGGGACGAGGCAGCAGCAGAGATGGAGAATACGGTTTCACAGCTGCATAAATAATTCAGTCGATGGCCGCTCTGCGTGTGCTAATGCTCCGCTGTTCGTCTAACTGTTGTGACCCAGGTTGATGAGCGGACTCGGGCGCAGGCTCCTGGGCTCGCAGATGTACCAGTTCACACTTTAAACAACAGGTACGCTGACTGACGGCTCAACATTGTAACTGTTTACTGGCATTCTAGTTTAACGGCAGCACAAGGGAATTGTTTACTTTAAGAACTGTTTGTAAAAAAGCTATGACTCTTTGGGTGAAATTTACCTGTGGTCCCTGTGCAGGAGTACACCAATACTGCCCTCTGATTTCCTCCCACAGTCCAAAAACCTGCATGTCTGGTTAACCCAGTCAGTTAACTCAAACAATTTTGTTGTATTACAGACCGCTAGAGAAAATCTTTCCTGCCCACAGCCATCACCATCTACAAAACGTCTTTAGTTAAAGGGGCAATATCATGTAAAATCAACTTTTTTGAGTTTTATATCATGTTATAATGTTATGCTCTCATACAAAACATGCCCAAAGCCTTGCTCTGACTCATTCATGCATGTTTGAGAAATCCTGCAGTGTTTTTAGGAAGCCATGCTGAGGAGCAAAACGACAGGTGGGGACCAGAAACGCCTTTTGGTACCAGAAACGCCCCTGGGATGTGTCTTTAAGCCGAACTTCCTCATGGCAGAGCCCCCCACCCCCCCACCCACACAGACACAGACACACACACATCCTGCCCATGAGTCCTGCGGGCTCTCGGGCGAAACTGAAATTGAAACTGAAACTGTCTGCGGAGCTCCTAACACGTTTCACTCAGTGAAGCTCTTTTCAGACTAAAATTTCCTTAGAGGAAATGTATTTTCAGATGCCAAGTAAACTGCATCATGACCCACATGCGACCCCCACACTAGAAATGACGGGACAGAAGCAGAAGGTGGTTCTTAAAGAGACAGAGGCCAGTTTCAAGGCGTTTAGAAGAGGAAGTGATGAGAAGACAAGTTTATTTTCCATTTAAACATAAAAACAGCATTTTAATAACAGCTAAAGGTGACATAGATACTTTATTATGGTATAGTATTTAAATATATGCCTGAGAAACACATAATATTGCCCCTTTAAATGAGTTACAAAAACACCTAATTTCCCTCTGGGATCAATAAAGTATTTTTAAATTTGTATTGAATTGAAATAGATGCTCTAAATTCACTTTGAGTATAAATAGTTGTTTATTGTGCATTGGTTTAACAATTGTTTGATTATGATTAGGTTTTTTTTGATAAATGTATTTACGCTGCGTGATGTGCTGTTATAGTTTGTGTACTTTTTAATAATTCTCAATTCTTCATTTTAAAAACCGATACGGAAAAACAAATGGTTATTCTATTTTAATTTTATACTTCAAAAATGAGAAAACAGTCTGGCGTTTTATTTTTGTTACTGTCATTAGACCATGGAGCTAGTTTAATATTTTCTAATAAAAGGCAGCTGCCCACAAATAACTGAACTCGTAGGGGTGCAACGATACAGAAAATTCAAGATTTTATTTGATATTTTAGTGTCATGGTTCGAAATGTTTTTGATACAAAAAAGAAAAATGCCCATGCCCTTTTTAACTTGTAATTTATTGAAATTAATTATGAACAATTGTTTAACCTAGAAAGTACAGTTTTGGAATTAAATGTTGCTGAAACAGTAAGTTTCTCAGTTGATCTGCGCTCGACATGCAGCCTAGGTGGAGTAGTCGAACACAGATCCACTGAACACAGAGCATCTTCAGCAGACAAGCTGACAAAATAAATTCTAAAAATCTGTATTGTTTGATACGTAGTGTGTATAGAACTGTTCCATGCAGATACATGTATTGTTGCATCCCTACTGACTAGTTTTATATTTCTTCACCAGGTATCGACTGATTTATATCAGATGATTCAAACTTTTTCCTGGAGCTTCTGATGCTTTTAGCACATGAAGTCTTTCTCCATGGAGGTCCATGGTGAGGCATTTGAAGCTGCAAAAGGTTCCACAAGGTAGTGTTGAGTTACCTTAACAGTAGTAAACTTCCAGTTTGAGAAAAAATAAAGATTTTCCATTTATGGAGTATAAAACATTAACAGAAAAATGAAAAAACCAATGACCAAAAAGTACACAGACCAGCTAACACAAGTCATAGCACACTATTCCCAATCAAGCCGCACATTTTGATGTAAAATTTTTCATTTTAAAGCTGAAAAACTGACCAGGACGTACCTCGCTGAGAAAGAGGCGACTGAAGCTGAACAAAGAGATAAGGCTAAACATGACTTCACACCTAATATTTGAACATACTGGTAGTTCATTTGCAAGGTAGTAAGAGGCTAGTTTAGCTAATGTAGGGTTTAAAGATAAATGTGAGATTGGTTACAGCTCGGGTCACATTTCAGTGAGTGAACTTGCAGCAATCGCCTGCTCTTCTTATGAATGTTTATACCTACAGTGTGCTGTCATTAGGGCTGCCCCGCAGAGAGGACGCTGACAGCAGCTTGCATGACTAATGATACTGTCTTTTGAAGCTAATGGGCTCTAAAACAATGGCACCAATTTGTGGAAGTAAAAGCTGAAAAAGTGACCACCAGGAACAGAAGAGGGACTGCCCTGTATTAAAAAGTGAAGAAGAAAAAAAGATTTTGAGATAAGGTAAAAGGATGAGATCCTTTCAAGTTTGCTTTTCAAGTTTCACCTCTTCTGTGTGATAAAAATTTGATCACAGTTGGATCCCCCCCGCGGGACATTGGACACATTTTGTCGTTATCAAGCCTACATCTTCAGCTCTCAGTCAAGCTGAAGACGTAAAGGTGTGAGGTTTGGGATTTTTGGAGGCAGACCCAGATGATTCAGAGAGGAGGGGGGCTGCAGTCCTTTAGGAGGTTTACAGGTCAGAGAAGACATACATGCTGCTTTCTGCTGACGGCCTTTACTTTTTAGCTTTGTGATGATGATGAAGTACTTTATTTGCATACTTGTGGTCTAAAATACATTAAAAACCCAGACAACAAAAAAAAAAGAAAAAGACACATTACAAAACAACCCTATCCTTTCAGGAGACAATCATACTAGTGTTTCCAAAGTTCAGATGTGTAACATACAGAAACGTAAGCAGCATTAGTCAGAACTAGGCTGACTCCATTATCAGACTCATTGAGTTGACAAAGTTTTTTAAAACAGCCCAATGTGCTGACAACAGCAGGCACAAACAGCTCACTGGCACTGGTCTATCTGGGTTTGTGGAAGAGTGGAGGAGTTAAAGTATCTTGGTTCATGAGTGATGGAAGGATGGAGCGGGAGACGGATCAGTGGATAAAGGCCTCATCCTCAGTAATGAGGGTGTTGCTCTGGTCAGCGTGGTGAAGAAAAAGCAAAGAACTCAATTTATTGGTCTGTCTACATTCCAACCCACACTTGTGGTTATGAGGTGTGGATCACAACCATAAGACTGAGGATAAAAGTGGTTGAAAGGAGCTTCCTTCGTAGGGTGGCCTGGTTGAGCCTTAGAAATAGGGTGAGGAGTAGGAAGTAAAGATGTTGCTCCTCTGAGAAAAAGCATGTCAGTTGAGGTGGTTCATCAGATTTAGGATGCTTCCCTTTAGAGGTGTTCTGGGTACGTCCCACTGGTTGGAGGCCCCAGGATTGGCTGGAGGGATTATGTATTCTCTTTGGCCTTGGAAGGACTTGGTGTAGCCCAGAATGAGCTGGAAAGTGTTGCTGGGAAGAGGGATGTCTGCGTTTCTCCCCTAGACCAGCTGCCTCCTCGACCCGACTATGGATAAGTGGCAAAAGATGGAAATGGTCCATCTGGGCTTCTTTAATAAAAGGTTGGATTTTTTTTAAGTTCTACCTTGTGAGTTGTGTATGAGGTACACTATGATCTAAAGTGCAATTATTCAAATTTCCAATACAGTACATTCATTCGTGACGTAACATACGGCACTGACGGTAAACGTCCTCATCATCTGTCAGGTGTTCTGTTAAAAAAATGACCAACATATTTAACTTTTTTGAAACATTTAGTGTATTGTCAAGCAATAGCGTTTATCAGGGAATGCTGTACGTTTGTCCTCTTTTTACAGAACTAAATTTGACGTCCCGTTGATTGCTATAAACCAAACACACATTAACTGGGTTAAGATTCAAGTACTGGGCCCCAGCTGGTGATCAGTCTTTATTTAAGATCCCACACATGGTCTCATTCGTTAACTTTTGCAGCATCTCTGAAATATTAGCAAAAACTTCCAACAACACAAACAGATTTTCAGGATGTGAAAGTAGAGTTCTAGTACCGTGCTCCAAGCCATCTGGTCCTCTTTGTGAAAGCAAAGGAAAGACGGCACTCTCAGCATCGGGTCAAGTACGTACTCGAGTGTTTTTGTTGCATGTTCAGTTTGAGACTTCAAAGCACGGTGGAGGAGGGTATAGAGTCCAATTTGAGTCTTCTGGGTGGCATCCATCTCTGCCCCTTAACGACCGTCTTGTCCTGCTGGATTTTGAGGCTGAAAAATGATCATTTTTTATTGATTCAAGGTAATTTTTTAAAAGGAGGATTTTGACTGAATGCACTTTTAATTCCAACTGATTGAGCAGGCAGGTGCACTGAAGGAAGAAGAGTTAAAGGCCACTCGAGGTAAAAAAAAAATCACGTGTCCAGTTTGGACAGCTGCCGCACCGCTGAGGGAGTATGGTGTGAACACCTTCCCAGCCAGCAGGTAGGGAGCAGAGCGACACACATAAGGTTTAATAAAAATACATCAAGAGAAGCAAAGCAGAGATGGAAGTAGGCTGAATCATAAGAGGTTGTCAGCTCCGGAATAACACGATTAGAATTTGCGGAGCAGATCGGAGATGAGCCGATGTCACCGAGAGGGGCACTGTGCGAGTAAAGCATGTCATGACACATGAATCCATCACTTCCCATTCCTTGCCTCAGCAAACTTCAAAGACGGCTCTCAAATCATGCATCCATTCAGCCGTCTCATGCTGCAGCAGGAAGAGCATAATGGCCACGTGAACCGTTTGTGTTTCGTGCAGCTTCTGTGGGGATCGGCTCAGGAAGTCCTGGTCTTCTGTGCAAGACCTGCTCTAAGATGTACAAGTGTCCATACTGTCCGATACTTATACTTTCATTTTACAACCAAATAACTTGAAATACATATGGCTACTAATAGTAAATTTAGCACATTTGTGTTAGCATTTCATTATAAAAAGGACCAAGATCAAAGAATTCATAGCAGCACAGGTTTCAATCTGTGTTCAAGACTCCTGGGCCACCTTGTCACATTGTTTTCATCAGAACCAGTTCCACACACGTGCTGCAGACAGAGCACACAAACACACAAGGAGCACGGCTGTCATGCTAAAGGAGCGCAGATGATGGGCTTGTGGGAGGCAGATCCACCTCCGTACTGTTCCAGTTCAAGGAGCAGTCAGATAGCTCGCTAACCAGGCCAAAGCATGCTAAAGTAGGCCAGTCCTGGGATAACAGTCTCCTGCATTAAACAGCATTATTTTTTTCCCTTTGATGGAAACAATATTTAGAGTTTGTCAATAGCTGGCAACACATAAAACGCAAATTACAATATAATAAAAAAAAATCAAAAAGCCAAGACTTTTCTAAACAAAGTTTACTTTAACTTTAGAGGCTGAATTGGAGCCTTATTAAAGTGAAAGTTCTTTAGAAAAGTAATCAATTGTTAGCAGTTTACCTGCAGTACTTATTTCAATTTGGGACATTAAAGGGAAATGTTTATTGAAGGGTCAAGCTAATGGCTAACAGTAGCTACAAGAGGAGGCAATTCACTCATTCACCCGTTAAAAACAAAGGGGTTCAAGTCAATGTTGGTAAGCTTTGACAAGATGTCATTTTTTAAAATATATTCATGCGTATATAATGCAAAAAAATCATACATAAAGTTGGGGGGTTCATATTATGCACAGAAGTAAATTTTAACTGATTTTTGGCTAACATACTACCACAATAAATTTCAATAATTTCTCGTATATAACTGAAATTGTTTAATGAGAGGATAAATCATCATAATTTCTCCCACTGTAGAATACCATGTGTTGTGCAAAGCTAAAAATATAAACAACAGTATTCTTTTTCTCCCTCAAAGGAGGAAAACCTCTTTTTTTTGTTAACCACAGAGATGAAAAATAAGATGCTTTCAAATAGAAAGCAGTGGGAGCAACAATACTTCCAACATCCATTTCTGTGCCTTGAAAAAAGTTTAATTTTTCTTGAACTTTTCCACATTGTCACATTTCAACTACAATCACCTCCCTTATTTTACTAACATTGAGTTTCTGACAGAGTTAAGTTGTTTAGACATCAATATCCCACACTTTTCACCTCCTTGTGGTAAGTTGATATACTATTGATGAGACTTAGGATTTGATCATCTGCCAAGTTGCATGAGATAATACAGAGTCATAAGTGTAAAATGCTAAAAGTATGGGACTGAGTACACATCCTTGTGGCACGCCAATGTTTGAATGTCCTGTAGATGAAGTTCCTAATACTGACAGATTGAGGTCAATGACGTTTCCCTTTGGGTCGCGTATTAGCCTCTAACTGATGTGTCCTCTCTTTGCAGCAGGTTGGCAATAAAGAATTTAAAAGGTGCAGATTCAGCCTGCTCAAGGAGCAAGTGACGCCAGAGGTGAGATGCTGGCGGATGCGATGTTTTGCTCTCCAGACTCTCTCCCGCTACTGTTTTGTTGATTCATGTGGCTGCACCTTATCATGTTGTTTGTTTAACTGTTGTTGGGTCTGGGATTTACCATCTGGCCCTTTTTACAGTTTGCAGTTGCAGGGCTAGATCCTGATCCATAGATTGTGGTGATTGGCCGTCAACTGCTGGCTGGTTTGGTACCTCACCCTCTTTTTGTTTGTTTTTTTCCAATTCTCCTTTGTCCAGAAATTTGTTAAAAATATCATGTGAACACATTATTGTCTGGACTCCATCCTGCTTTGAACTTTTAGGGTTTAATTTGTAAGATGGCTGAAATTGCTCAGGAACTGGCTTAAGTCTAGCTAGCTGTTAGCTTAACTCTACCATAAGAATGTTTCCCTAATTCCCCAAATGTTGATCCTTCTGATTTTTGCCTTCAGCAGGTAAGACTCATAACTATTCCACAGAAATCCACTGTGAAAAATTCAAACCATTTCTGTCAGAAATCGGGTTTTGAATGAGTTTCAGTTTTGGTTAATGAGCTTCTATACTGAGTGGTTGTATCAAGGTCAGTTTGCTAGTATTTACAGTGAGCGCGTCTGTGTTTGACACTTCATTACCATTGGAACAACATCACTCTTTGCAAACTGTTCATAAAGAATCTGTGACGCTGTGTCTGTGAGTAGCAGAAAACCTCCTGCTTTCTTGAAGTTTTGCAAAATTTTGTGAATAAATTATTTTGTGTGCACGTGGGTGGCAGAGGAAGATTTAGCTGAAGTTTCCAGGGAGCGACACAGGGGTTCATGTTCAGAAGCTGGACAAAATTAGGATTCAGTTAAGCTCATGCTGGCTAGAAGACATGAGCACACGCACGAACACACACCACCTCTACTCGTCACTCCCCAAGCAAAAAATAAAAAATAAAAACCTGTGCACAAGTACACACTGCTGTTCATCAAAACATACATATGAAGCAGCTGAGCTCCCTGGTAAGTCAGCAGTAAGCTTGTATCTTGGGTGATAATCACATTTATGCACAGACACACACACACACACACATAGAGATACAAATAAATCAATCCTGACAAAAACCTTTGTCAAACCCCACACTGCTACTGATCCTGGACCAGTTGGAAAGCTTGAAATCAGCAGGGAAACAAGGATCAACTCCCAACAGCTGATCTATATTCAGCAATGGAGAAATTAAGTCGATGGTTTGAGTTTTTGTACGTTTTCATCCTCCACAGCTTTGGTACAGAAGAAAAGAAAAACATGCACATTACACACGAAAACGTGTGACTTGATTAAGACACTTTGACTTTTGGTAAATATGTTGTATGATATGAGCAAACAAGACGATGGGATTATGGCAAAACATTTTAGAACGAAACATTTCTCTTCGGAGCTCGACACCACGAATATTCTTCACAGTAGAAACACCAAAGTTTAAACAAGTTGGATTTTATATGTCTGTACTCACATTTTCATATCTTTTATGCAGTGGTGGGCACAGTAAACTAAACAGCTTCACGAACCACTAATCTGCTAAATAGGGATCTCTGATCTGCTAATGCTAAATTTTTTTTTAAAAAATTATCGAATAATTAATTAATGCTAACCGCTAAGATGACTGTCAGTCTTCATCTCCTTGGGACTGAAGCAAACCTGCTGTTAGTTTATTGGTTTGATTTCAAAGTTGGTGAGATCATTTGTGGCAAATCGAACAATTCACGAGTTATAGTAGCTGTGTCTAACTTCTCATATTTCCAGTTAAACCCTTTCAGATTAAAAGCCATCCTTTGATGGAGTTTGGATTTTAATAAAGACCATTTGAAGTTAGTCAAACAATAAATAGCAAATATAATACATTCACTACCATATTTTATACAATCGACTTTTGTATTCATTACTTAAAAATTGTTTAATGTAAATTTATTTCTTTTTGACACTCTTAGTTTGAAGTTTAGCTGCTAAAAATACTACATGCTACACAAAGAGTCTCACAAAGACATGTCCAGCATCTCTTGTAAGAGGGGATAGTTTTTATTTAATTATGGAAAAAAAACATTAAAAAAGGTTTAAGCTTTTTTGTGGATTTAAAATTAGCAGAAAGTAATTTAGTTTAAACTAAATGGTTTGCTAATGTTTTGTAAAGTTAGCAAAAAAAGCTAATCCGCTAAATGAGAAGCTAGTTACACTGTTAGCAGACTGGTGGAACTGTGCCCCCCACTGCCTTTTATGGTTTATACATAGATTAGATTTTTTTTCAACAGATCATTCAACTGAAGTTTGAAGTCTTTAACTTTTGAACTTTTGCTAAAAAGTTTTTCTAACTCCTGTAGTTATATGGCTCTCTTATGGGTTGTGGTCTTCTCCGAAATCACTCATAGAATGCAAGTAGGGGTCTCTGCGGACGAGTAGGCACTTCCAACGAAAGGGGGTTCACAACAGACACTACTGATTGGACGACCTTTTTTCACGGGACACATCTGATTGAACGAGCACAAAGGGGGCGTTACCTGACAACCACACCTGATTAGATGATCATTGCTCCAGCGTTTCTTTAGCTTACCTTATACCCTAAGCATTGGATTTTCATATTTATTTTCAGTACATTTAGTTTTACAAACTCGCTGTTGTTACAGTGGTAATTAGAAGACTTGGGTATATTCATATAATATATACATAATAACAGCCAGCAGCTTAGCTGCTGGTATTATATAATGTGAAGACGCAGACAGTGTCGGACCCATGTCTTCATTCATTATTTCCACTTCTCTTAACAAAGAGCTCCAGGTTGCATTTCAAAATAAGAGCAACATCAGTCTGTAGTGTTTTTTATTTTATTTTTTGAGACATTTAGAAATAGGGAGAACTAAATGTTTGGTTTTAATGATACATAGGGGTTCGTTAAAAAAATCAAAAGCAGTTTTGGTTGCTAAAATTAATGTAAAAGTAGTTAAAGTCAAAAGTGAAAGAAAAACGAAAGAAAAGAACCAACCTTTTTGAAAAAACAGAGTAAATACAACTAACCAATGTTTATGCAAAGAAATACCTTTTGTTCAGAAACGGCTATTTTGAGTCTGCAGAGAACCCACAAGTTTCTATTAAACTAAAAGTAAATGGTGTTTTTAACTCATATCTTCTACAGAAAGCCCAGTATAATCATAAATTATGACCATCGTGACCTTCTGCCACTCCTGGTTCAAGAACTTTACACAGTGACAGTTTGAGGCTTACTTTTTAGTATTTCGTTTGTGTCTGCCTGTCTTATGTTGACATGGTGATTGTAAGCAGCTTTAACACTTACTTTTTTTTTTAGCTTTGTTGTCATTACACATTTTATAAACTGTATCAAAACTGTTGCTCTTTTAGCTTAAATTATTAAAAAGTTTAAACATTTTCCAGTTTAACTTGATAACGGAGTGTACAGTTCAAACACATGTCAGCAACGTATAAGTAGAATAAAAAGTTTAAAAGCCAGCTAAAACGAAGAAGTCTAAAATCTCTGACACAAAAAGGAAAACAGAGTGTTCATAATTGAATCCATGAGTTTGATTAGATGATATTGCATCTCTATCAGCGCAGAGGAACTCAATCTCATCTGCTGATTGCCTGAGCTCTTCACATAAAAGAAGCGGGAATGTTTCATTAAGGCTGTGATAATTCAACAAGATACACTTTAGAAATTGGAGCGCATTCAGAACTGTGTACGGGGTAAAAATAACACCCAGACAGATTTCTTTACTACACGCTGAACAGCAGCCCAGATGTAGAAATGATGGATCCTTTATGCCGTTTTTCTTTACTGAATGATAACAGTGTCACCAGCGTCCCACCAGCAGGCTGTTCCTGGTTAAACATCTAGATTCATTTGTTGTGTGAATGCTGAGTCAGCATTTGTTCTGTTGTTTTCTTGTTTTGATTTCTGTGTCACCTTCGCAATCTAAATATTCTTGCAGTCTTTCTAGTATTTTAGCCATTTATGCAACAAAACCTTCAGCTCATTCAAGGGATGCGTGTCAAGATTTAGTGTTTGTAACTGATATTTTTTAAGATGATCAGCTATTTACAGAATATTTCCTGTTACAAATATGGAGATCTTATCTATTCACTGGTAATAATTTTTTCTTTGAAACCTACAGTAATCTTGCACATTTCTTTTGGTACTCTTCTAACTTAATTTTTGCCCTTTTGGTACATTAGCTAGCCCTCTTCCTCATTTTTATACTTTAGCCTCTTGTTGTGTTTTTTCTACCTGGATTACTGAGATGCATGAGGACATCTTGTTGTATATATATATATAT
>NW_013952615.1:359677-369170 GCF_001266775.1 Austrofundulus limnaeus
CCTTTTTGCCTAATTTTAGCTAGCCCTTTGCCCCATATTAACGTTTGCATAAATCTGTCTCCTTTTAGCTAGCCCTCTGCCCCTATTAACTAGCTCTCTGCTGTAGCTTTTAGCTAGGCCTCTGTCTCCTTTTAAGCATTCAGATAACCTTCTGTCTTCTTTAGCTAGGCCATTGCCTCATTTTAGCTTTTATCTAGCTTTTTGCCAGTCTTAGCTTTTAGCCAGCCATATCCTGTATTTAGCCTTTAGCTAAAATTTTCTTACTTTTAGTGTGAACATTTTATTCTTCATCAACATGTAAAAGCAGTTATTTTTAAAATAGACTAAGATGACGAATTTTGATTTTTTATTGATTTGAAAAAAGTTCAAAAATGACGAAGTTTATTCAAAATTGATAAAAAATTTAAAGTACAAAACCTTTTTTCAAATCAGTCTTAAAAACATCACTCTGTTCACAAATATGTATTGAAATTTGTAGGGATGGTAGCAAAATCTGGTATTTTTACTGCCCCGGTGCCACATGATTATTTTGACTGGATCAATAAGCTCCAGTCCTAATGGTATCGTTAACAGTACTGGAACAGTGGCATGGCAAGAGCAGAGTCGATGGATGCTACACATTTGCATGTCAATTCAAGTTGTTGTGCAATCAGAACTGATATTGTTCAATGTTTATATCTGAACCTTCCTCTGGTCCGCTGCTCCAGTGCAGTATTTTATTTTTGGAAAGAAGCAACAAGCTGAAACTAAAGTATCGATCGAGTAACTTTATCAATACGGTCTGCAACCAAATGACATTACTATCGTATGTTTTTGTAGATTCTCAATCATCCAGGACATGGAAAACTGAACCAAAGACAAAGAAACTGGACTTTGTTCCTTAGCTGAAGACATGTGAAGCTACAAGACTTAAACAGCATAACTTGAGGTTAGAGGATTGATCCGCTCAATCCCACCTCACTGATGTAAGTCAGATGAAATGACACAAGTGTTCAGACTGAGGGCGCTTTGAAAAACATCAGATATGTATCTGATTCAGTACCACATACTAAAAAGGACTGGGTCAGATTTAGTTTAAAAAATTGTCATGTTCAAATTTTCAGTAAAAAAAATCCATCAACTTCTGCCTTCATTTTGCATATAATGGTAAAAAAAATCCTGACATGCAGTTAGGTTAGAAACTGCAAGTGCAAATAAAAATGAAATGGCTTTATTGCATGTTCTATATTATTCTAAGATAAAAACATTGCATATTCATTGATAAGAGGACTTTTAAAATACCAGAGCAATATCGACGTGTAGTGGTATTGATAATATCTTAACGATATGAATCCCTAGAAATGTTTGTTTTGAAAATAAAAAACTAAACCATTTTATTGCAGGAAATGGTTTGGGTGCAGCTCCACACACCTAAACACGTCTGAATATGTGAAAATGGAGATTCCTCTGGTCATTTCCACTTCTGGTCTTGTCTCGTCTCACTTCCTGCAGCTCAGTCTCCAACATGCTGTTTGTAAAATAATGACAAGTTGTGAAACTGGTCATTCAGTCAAACGTGTTCAATCAGGAAACAAACTGAAAAACCTGTGATCTGCTGCCGAAGTCAGTCAACCCTCGTTTTTTAATCACAACCTCAGAAGAATCTCAGCCGAGCCGGATGGACAGGATTTCTCTGATTCCGGTTTGTATGATAAACAGATTGATTTTTAGTTTTGTTCCTGAAAATATTTCAGCTTTCGGAAAACATAACAAGTTATCAAAATTAGTTTTGAAGGCATCTTTCTTGAAGAAAAACAGAAATTATGTCTGTTAACACGTTTTCTTTAATCCATTCAAACCGTCTGGTGCCTCCAAAAATGTTTGCAGATAAACTTAAAGCTTGCATCAAGTCTTACTGGGTTGAAAAAATCAGAAGTAAAAGACTGAATAATTTAAAACCAAATAGTTTGAAAATAACTGGCATGTTCCAAAAAGAATTTGAGTTGTTTTTAATTCAAACAACATTTTTACATTTTTAAACAGTAAAATTACGAGTTAATCAATGAAAAGTAAAGAAATGTGTTTTGTCCTTGATTTGTGTGGAATTTTTAGGATTTAAAACAGACGTGATCACGTTCGGATGACAAATCCATCTGAAAAGAAAGAAAAGAACTGATGCAACTGTTTGAATGTATTAATAGTAATTGATTAGTTTTATGACTGTGAATCATATAAAATATTAAAAACCAAACTGGGTCTCCAGGCGAGATGAAAACTGTGTGTTAGTGTAACGGAATGAAAATGTGTTTTTACTTGACAAACTGAAGCTGTTCTGACAAACAAACGAGGTTAATCACTGACAGGGCTGAGACAGGCTGACTGAAGTCATGTCACACACCTGGAAGTAAACGAATACCGACGACAAGCTGTTCGCGCTACATTTTCCCAGTAATTGTAGCTAAATTTAAGCTGTTTGTCAGTTTTATATGTGCTCTAAAAGACACTGGGTAAAGTTTGGTTCAGTGTATTTACATAAATATGGCACAAGTGCACAAAGAAAGCCATTTAAACGAGTTTTACAGAAACTAAACTCAATTAAATAAAATCTATTTCACTTCAAAATATACCAAATTATCCCTTTAAGCACGATCCATTTAAGTTTAATTGTTTGAACTAATTCACTTAGAATCTGTATAGCACCATAAAGTACCAATCTTTCTTTCTAAATGGTCTAAATTTTGTTGTGGACAAATCACATCAGGACCAAGCTCCTTCGGGGTTTTAAGGGTTTGATGTTTCCACTTTCTTCTTTGCTCTACGATTACAGACTTGCTCTTACGTGTAGATATAGATAGCACTTTGAAGAAGCAGTTTCATTTTGACCAGGTTGACGAGCTAAAAGCTAGTTTGAGCCGGACAATAAACAACGTAGTTTACCGACATCTTAAAACAAAACTACAGTCTTAGACATTTTATAAAACCAGTACATTGTTATTGTTTTTCCTCACATAGATATTTTTAGAGGTGGGCACAGCTAATAAAAAGTTAGCTTCACTAACCACTATTCTGATAACCAAGAATGTTTGCTTTGCTAAAGCTACCCAGTAATCCACTAAACAGATTATAAAATAATACCAAATACCAAAAGCTGATGATGACCTAACTGAAACAATCAATGGTTGTGCAAACACCATCTTTCTTGGTGAAATTTATGAAGAAGAGATAATGAGTACTGTAAAAAAATGTCGGATAAGAGGTCAAAAGACTGGGTGAGCACGGATATGATGTTTGTTGATGAAATAATGTCCTATGTTGTTAAGCCCTTTACATGTAATTAGTCGTTTTTAACAGGAACATTTCCTAACAATATGAAAATAGCCAAGGTAATTCCTATTTATAAAAATGGTGAGAAATGTATGTTCAGTAATACAGACCAATATCCTTCTTACCACAATTCTCTAAAATCTTGGAGAAGCTATTTGTGAAAATAACATCTTAAGTAGGAATCAATATAGTTTTAGAGCAAATAACTACTTCAATGGCTCTCATGGAACTGACAGAATATATAACAAATGCGATTGAGAAAAAAACAATATTGCGCCAGTATTTATGTAGATTTAAAGAAAGCATTTGACACGACTGACCATAGCATTCTCCTTGGAAAACTAAATAAATATGAGATTAGAGGACCAGCATTACAGTGGATATCTAGTTATTTGGAAAATAGGAAGCAGTTTGTACAAGTACAAGATGTAAGATCTGAACGCTGTGAAATTACATGTGGAGTTCCTCAGGGTTCTGTACTTGGACTAAAATTGTTTGTCCTATATGTGAATGACTTGGTCAATGTGTCAGGATTATTTAAACGCATTTTGTTCGCTGATGATACAACTTTTTCTGTTTGGGTAAAGATCTAGAACGAATGTTAGAGAAAATGCGAGCAGAATTTGTGAAAATACAAAACTGGTTTAAACTCAACAAATTATTATTAGAATTGGACAAAACTAATTATATGATATTTACAAAGAGACAAAGAACTGTTGACATTCCATTCAGAGCTGGTGGTGTAGAGATTAGTAGAGTCAGTGAGGTGAGGTTTTTGGGTGTTATTATTGATGAGAAACTGACATGGAGACCTCATATAAATTATCTAAGAATAAAACTAGCAAAATCTATTGCACTGCTTTACAAAGTAAGGGACTTGTTCATTGACAAAGCTCTGTATATGTTATATAATACATTAATTGTTCCATACTTGGTCTATTGTGCTGAGGTATGGGGAAAAACATGTAAGACTATTACACATCCTGTTTTTATTTTGCAAAAAAGGGCTATAAGGGTCATCACTCGAAAAAATTACCTTTATATTATTTTGTAAACTAGAATTAATGAAATTCTATGATTTGGCTGATTACAATATTTTGTTAGTTATGTATAAAGCACACCAAAATGCATTACCTTTAAATGTTCAGATAAATTTTACAAAGAGAGAAAGCTGTTATAATCTTAAGGGAGTAGAGATGTTCATGAAACCTAAATTTAGAACATGTTTGAAAGAACGATGCACCTCATATTCAAAGAGTGAGACTGTGGAATAATTTAGAAGACAATGTTAAAAGTGTCACATCAATATGCATATTTAAGAGAATGATAAAGACTGGACTGTTAAAAAATATGAAATTGTTTAAAATGAAGACATTCACTTTGTTGTTATAGAAAGTTTCAATGTTTTGTTTTGTTAACTGAAGATCCTCATATTTTGAATCTATATTTGAGAAAAAAGGGGCAGATATAAGATTTTTTCCTCTCTCTGCCACCTTTCATTTCATTTTATTTGTATTTTCTTTTTTATTGTACATAGAATTTTGTTTTATGAAATGAATAAAGTTTATAACTAACTAACTAACTACAACTTGTGGAAGCTAAAGCTAACCGCTAAGATGACTGCCAGTCTTCATCTCCTTCCAGTTGAAGACAGAAACCTATACAAACCTGTTGTTAGTTTTTTATTGGTTTAATTTGTTTAATTTGGTGGCAAATCGGCCAATCCAAACCAGAGTTATAGCTCTAACTTGTGATACTTCCAGTTTGCCCCTTTCCAAAAAAAAAGCATTTGTATTTTTATGAATACTGTTTGAAATTAGTCAAACAACAAATAGCAAATACTTACTCTGCCATATTTTATGTTATCAGTTTTTGTATTTGTATTTAAATATTGTTAAATGTTATTTTATGTTTTTTTGATGCTCTTAGTTTGAAGTTTAGCTGATAAAGTTGCTCCATGTTTTACACACGGTGCCTGACACGTCCAGTACTGTTTTAACAGTTGTTTTTAATTAGAGATAAATGGCATAAAAGTATTAATTTTACAATTGTGAATATTTTCAGTGAACTTAAAATTGGGGAAAACTGTTTTAGCAGAAGTTAATGGTTTCCAAAGGTAGCAAAAAATTCAATCTGTTAAATGAAAAGCTAGTTTTACTATGAGTGGATTAGCTGAGCTGTGCCCACCACAGTTTATATGTTAGCACTAATAGCTGCAGCGGCTATCTGTAGCACATCTGGTGAAGCCTAGCTCTACCTGACTAAAGATGTTTTGGAAAACAGATGAATGTGTAAAGATTTATAGGGCAGGATTGGCATAAACCATTAGAAAATGTTAGTAATTTGAGCCGATTAAGGCAACAGCGATCCACTTTGTTCTTGGCCACACCGGGGTTAGCCGTTAGCTTGTCAGCCTGGTCAGAAGTGAAGTAATTCTCCAAATTGAGGTCATTCAATGATTTATCTACAACAGGTACAACACAATGGTACCTGTTGTGTTTTTTTATTTGGGTGGCCATGTGGTAGGGGAACTAGTTTGTTTTAGGGGTGGCTATTGCCCCCAACTGCCCCCCCTTGCTGGCACCCCTGTTCAAAAGCTCCAAAATGTAATTTTTCATTTGTTCTCCATGCTAACTTAATATCTGATTGAACTCTAACTTTCGGAGGTCCCCAAAACCAAAACAAAAAAGAAGAAGAAAAAGAAATCATCAGATATTTTAGTCTTTTAGGACAGGATGGCACCGTCTCTGGTTGGTTCAGTTCCTGATGGACAACACTGCAGAGAACTGATGGATGGATTAGCTGCTTTTACATGATACAGAACTGCTCATAACCACTGGAGACTGGCACCAGCTCCTCCACGACACGGACAGGAAGAAAAAAGTGGGTAAAGAAAAAGGCTAAACTGTTTATTCTCATGATCCGTCACATCAAAACGTGCAAAACAGAAATAAGAGCTGATTGTTGAGATTTACTCAGGGGGTGCCGTCCTGCTGCGTGTCATCAGGGAGCTTTGTTTGTCAGCAGGATGTGAGCNGGGTACACCTGGATGTGCATCTATGGGGGGATTTTTAGGTGACTGTGTAGTGTCTGAAACATCCTGCTGAGATGACACAGATCATCTGAAAAACTGATTCACCGTCATGTCAAAACCTAACATGATCATTCTGATTTCTATCAGTGTCACTACTGTAAAAAAAAGAAATATTCCAACTGTTTGTCCCTTTTTTTTATTGATTTTCTAAATTATAAAAACCTATGAAGAGACAGGAGGAGCGAAGGTAAAATAATCTGGAAGCAGCTGCTCCCTAATCTGAAGTTGAAAAGAAGATGAAGAATGAGCTGAAACAAAGGCTGAAAGAGTATGAAAACTGAATTATGACAAAATGACAGATAAAAACACATTGGAACCAGATATCCAACATGGAGATAATGTTAATTAATTAATGCTAATTTTTAACAGCACAATATAACAATGAGTCTTGTAATGGAGCGTGCAAACATAAAAAAATCATGTTTTCCAAGCGGTACATTTTGTCCCGTAAGCCTCTTTTTGCTTATTACTGCACAAAACTGTGACAGCGGGGAAGAAAAATCACTTTCGGGCTCTGGATCCAGTTAGCCGTTAATGTGCAGCTAATGTGCAGCAACGAATTTAAGATGCAGAGTCAGGCTCTCCTGACCTCTGCAGATATCTCCGTCTGCAGATTCACGATGCCCCGTCAGCCTAAATCCCAAATCTGTGAACTTAACTGTGACTATCAGAGGCAGCGTGAAACACGCCTAATGGAAAATGAGCCACATTAGTGTCTGTATGCTCTGAAACTTTAAAGTCTGGGAGGCTTTTTTCTTTTTCTTTTTCTTTTTTTACCCCCGTTAGGGACAAGTTCAATTTCAAATCCTGTTAAAAAGTATAGAGCAGTAAGTCCAGTGTGTCATTAGAATCCTGGTAATGCAACAGTTTCTTCAGCCCCGTCAGTAAATTAATAAATAAAAGTTGGATAAATGAGAAGTTAATTTGGGACAGGAGCAGCTGGGAGCGAGCGGGAGACAAGGAAAACCACAGAGTGAGCCGCAGAAAGAGAGCGACACTCTCATTCATCAGAGGCCGTGGTTCTGAACATGCTCAGTTCATCTCAAGATGGCTGCTGCCTAAACCTCCACACATGCTGGAGACACGATTCATTTAATCCATAAAACTGAATGTGACTCATCATCTAAACTGTAGAGTTAAGTCACATAGTGATGTGTGGAAAAATAGGCATCTGTGGTATATGAGGTGCCAAGTGAAAAATAAAATGTTAAAACTGTAAGTAACACATTTTTATTTTTTATCTGACTTTTTGAGTGTAAAATCCTGGCAAAAAATGTTCCAATAACATATTTTTGTTAATTAGCTCACGGTTCTTACATTTAGCAAATTTTTAATAAATCTTCAATTTAAATGTTAAAAAATATATGCAAATATTAAATCCTAATTCTAAATGTGTGAATTTTAAATGTAAAAGTTAAATCTAGCACTGTAAACACTGCTAACACTGCTAACGCTGCTAACACTGCTAACGCTGCAAATGCTGCTAACTCTGCTAATGCTGCAAATGCTGCTAACACTGCTAACGCTGCAAATGCTGTTAATGCTGCAAATACTGCTAGCACTGCTAACTCTGATAATGCTACAAATGCTGCTAACACTGCTAACACTGCAAATGCTGCTAACTCTGCTAATGCTGCAAATGCTGTTAACACTGCTAACGCTGCAAATGCTGCTAACGCTGCAAATACTGCTAACACTGCTAACGCTGCAAACGCTGCTAACACTGCAAACGCTGCAAATACTGCTAACACTGCTAATGCTGCAAACGCTGCTAACACTGCTAACGCTGCAAATGCTGCTAACGCTGCAAATACTGCTAACACTGCTAACACTGCAAACGCTGCTAACACTGCTAATGCTGCAAATGCGGCTGACACTGCAAATTTAGTAAATGCTGCAAATGTAGTAAACGGTGCAAACGTAGTAAAAGCTGCAAATGTTGCTAACACCACAAACTCTGCTAACGCTGCTAACACTGCTAAAGCTAATAACACGTCCCTACAAGCCATTATACTTGCAATGAGGCCGGTGTCTGCATTTGAAACTGTTGGACCACAGGTACCATCTATATTGTTTTCAATGAACACATTTTGAATTTATATTTTAATACCATCTTCAGCAGCATTAGCAGTGTCAGCGGTTGCTTTTTCTCATAACAAGAGCCGAGCATCTACATCAAAACATTTAAAAGTTAATTTTTTACATTTAGATTTAGAATTTAATATGTACATATGTTATTTAACATTGAATATTTAAATTTAACATTTAGTAAAGTATAGCAAAATGTAAGAACAGTGAACTAAACAACAATAAAATGTTAGTGGATTTTTTTAACCAGGGTTTTACACACAGAACGTGAGCCAAATAGTGTGATAGTGACATTTTTGAACATTTTTTGAGCAATAGTGCATTGATTAAAGAATATATAACAACTGAATTTTGTTAAATTAATAAATAAATATCATATCTATGGGTTGTTTCAATTAAATATCTGAAATACATTCTTTTTTTAAAGCCCTTTTTCTGAGCAGTAGCTAAAAAAACATGATTTTGAGCAGAAAAGCCTTTAATTTTTGTCATATTCCCTGCAAGCGAGCAAAGCTGTTTTTCTTTCCAGCTGGTAAATCTTTATATCTAAATATTGTTTGAGGTTTCCTCTTTAAAACAACATGAAATATTTTTCTTTGGAATAAACCAAAAAGAGGATTGAGACCAAATCTAAATGAGTTATCCTGATTAGGAAAACAAATCAATGTGCTGAGGTCTTTTTGACCAAATATGACCTAATCTTTAACTGAATGTGTCGGGTCACAAACGTGGGACTGAGAGAACTCTTGAAGTTAAAGTATTGGAAGTAGTTGAAGATTATTTTAGATCATCTTTGGTGGATTTACCAGAACTCTGCAGTTTCTAAGAAAACCAACACCTACAGAATGAACTTCTTCTGCCTCTGCTCTTTCAAGTTTCACAGAAGTGTTCCGTGTTTTTATAGACCAGAAAGGTCCAGAGGAGGGAGACAAGAACCATTTGTAGGTGATCTGATTCAAACTAATCACACACACACACACACACACACACACACACACACACACACAC
>NW_013952615.1:371760-380950 GCF_001266775.1 Austrofundulus limnaeus
ATAATGTTTAATGTTGTAATGAATTCATTTATGAATTTTAAACATTAACTCACATGCTACGTGGCTAAATGTTTAATTAAATTTCAAATATTTTCATAAAAAAATTAGGTTTGTTTCAATTTGACCTGACACAAAACAAAAACTGAACTAAACAAAAGCTAACACTAAACAAGTGAAAATACAAAATAAAATGTAAAAAATCAATCAAATTTAGTTTCTAAGTGGGCTTAGTGTTAAAAAAAAACTAGGCTTGAATCAGAGACATTGAATTGATATAAGAGTAGCCTGCCATAGGGAGATTACTTGGTTAAACTGCTTGCCATACATGCACAGAAAACGTGTATCTTCCCACAATTTTTTCAACAATTATAAGTTTTTTTCTCTTGTTTCCTCCAACAGCTGCAGCTCAGCGAGACACCAGGTTTAACTTACTTAATAACCGGGTCTCCGGTGTGAGTTTGAGCTGTGAAGGACTGTCGGCGCCGAGAGGCAGAGGCCACACAGGGAGGCCGGGAGGAGAGCGATGGCCTCATACATCCAGGTTCTTATTCAGGCTGATTCCCCCGCTGGGAGCACACACTCACTTACCTAAACAATACACTCAGACGGGGCAAAAAGGACGCACAGGTAGAGGTGTGTGTGTGCGTTTGAGTGATAGTCTGCTTTTGCCCTTTGTGTGATGATGCTGTGTGTTAGAGAAAGGTTATCTGCACAAAGCTCTGCGTCTGTGCGTTAGGCTACAGAGGCAGTGGCTCAGGAGAGGATGTAGCTTTGCAGGAGCAGCCGGTACCTCCGTCTGCATCTGATAGAGAAGAAAAGGAAAGCATGAAAAGGCAGCAGAGGAAAGGCAAACAGAGAAGAGGAGGAGGAGAATAGGAAAAAGGCTCTCGAGTGAAAAGGCAGTTGAGAAATGTGGTACTTGACCTCATGTCTGCTTAGCGTGAATGGACGAGGCTTTCCTGTGCATTAACTGCTCTAAATAAAGGCTGGCTGCGTTCCCTTTCATTCCAGCGTTAATTCATTCATTTATGCTTCGACTCAGATCAGTAACTCTTTCAGACAATAATGAGGTTACACGGGTAAAACTTGGATTTAGTCTTTTTATGTTGTTTGTTTTAGAAAACAACATTAAAATGATTTGCAGAAACTAATTTATTTCATTGCTAATTCGGAAAAAGAGTTTTTAAAACCAAAAGGCACCGCATCAAACTCAGCATGAAATGACAGGAGTGATTCCTGATTTTGTTCTTGCAACATTCTCTTTCTGTTATGGTTTATAACACTGAGATACTAAAGCACATGTGCCAAACTGAAAGCTCACGGGCCAAATGTGGCCATCCACTGCATTTTCTGTGGCCCGCGAGAGTTTCAAAGAGGTATTACTGTCTTAAAATAAGCTGCTGTAAAGCCAGCACTGACCATAAACTACATCTCCCATAATGCATGCTGATTATTTTAAATGCAAAACGATGACCTCCCACCACCAGGTGGAGCTGCACGATTCAAAAGTAGAAATTTGCCATGTAAAAGCTATTTTTAGAAACATTTTTGCTGGCTAATTTTGCTACCTCCCAGTTTTACTGGGAAGTGGGAATGTCCTACTTACAAGTCGTAAATTTAAACTGGAACACCCTCCAGTGGGAGTTCCCTGTTGGAAAGTGGGAGAGTTCAGAATTCCAGATGGTAGCAACTCACCACAACTTAACAGTGAGTAAAATTATTTTACTTTTAATAGTATTTCTGTAGTATTTATTTCACATTTAGTCAGTCACACATGTAGTACTTTTCAGTGTTTATAAGAGGACGTGTTAAAACAGTTTCTATGCAGGAAATACCAGATAGAGCTCAGTTATTGTTTGTTAGGGGTGCTCAGTCACAGCAATGAGATGAGGAGCGTTTCGTGTTTAGTCTAAGTTAAACACAAAACATTGAAGCTAATCACAAACATAACACTCATGCAGCCCTCAGTAAAAAGGAGTTTGGCAAAGAATGACTGATTTTTGTCTTTAAAATAAAACAAGGAGCAAATAAGAGAAGTAGTCATTTTAATGTATCTACTGTAAATAAAATTATTTTGACAAATATATGTAAACATTTAAACTGTTAGTTTCTGGGTAATGTGACCCTGATCCTAATTTAACCCTAAAAACAGACTACTTTTAAACCAAACATGTTTCACAGGCTAAACTTATAATAAACAATAAAGGAAACCTGCCTCAAAGTGATGTCCGATTTAAGTCTTACAGTGAATGGATGAAGTCCATCCATCCATTTTCTTCTGCCTATCTGGGGTCGGGTCGCGGGGGCAGCAGCTTCAGAAGGGAGGCCCAGACCTCCCTCTCCCCAGCCACTTCTTCCAGCTCCTCCGGGGGAACTCCAAGGCGTTCCCAGGCCAGCCGAGAGACATAGTCCCTCCAGTGTGTCCTGGGTCTTCCTCGGGGCCTCCTCCCGGTGGGACGTGCCCGGAACACCTCACCAGGGAGGCGTCCAGGAGGCATCCTTACCAGATGCCCGAGCCACCTCAACTGGCTTCTTTGGACGTGGAGGAGCAGCGGCTCTACTCTGAGTCCCTCCCGGATGACCGAGCTTCTCACCCTATCTCTAAGGGAGAGTCCAGCCACCCTGCGGAGGAAACCCATTTCGGCCGCTTGTATCTTAAAATACTTCATCCATACAAGCGGCCGAATGGATGAAGTATTTTATTACATTTGTGTAAAGCTCCCTTTGAAATAAACATTATTAGGGTTTCTCTGTTAGCAAAATATATTATAAACCACTGGATGCAGGTAATAAAACTTTGTGAAAGTGATCATTAGATGTACGTCTACAACTCATGAACTTTTAGACTATTTCAAATTAAAATGTTGGCTGAAGCTGATTAGTAAAAAAGATACAAAAATGATTTCAAGGGCAATTTTACAGATGTTGGACTAAAATTCAGGGTGGTAGTGGCTGAGAGTCATCTTCAATACATTTATTAAGCATCAACCGATCATTTAATGTTTTAAAGTTTTGATGTACAACTCAGCAGACGATTTCCACGCCTTCAACACATACTTCATTTTAAACATTCATTGAATGATGTAATATTCAAATGTCAATAATTACGTACTTATGTGTTTCTGTTGATATAACAAGCTATAATGTATAAATATTAAGTATAATTAACAGAACAAGTCATGATGTAGACAGAAACACAAAGGTAAAGCTCAGACAGACCACAAACCCATTGATCTGCCTGTTTTGCTAGCTTGGTCTATCCAGTTTTTTACTCACTCACACACACTCACACACACACACACACACACACTCACACACCGATGGACCACAGGTAGGGAAACACACACATCGATCCGGATACTTAGGCCCACCGGGCCAAGGTTTATCCTGCTGGCACACATAACGCTGCCATCACAGATGAATTTAGCTTACAGACGAAACAATAGGAGGATGGAGATTACCCACACATGAGCAAACACACACACACGCCGAAAAGAGAAACAGTCATTACTGTCGTGCTGTTTAGCCGTCTGTGTGCGTGTGTGAGTGTGTTTTTATATCACACAGAAATGTTCCCAACATGCTGCAGAATTATCCGCTAAACGTTGATGGAAACCACCAAAGCCAACCTTCCTCTGCTGCGTTTACTGGACTTTGTTCCTTTTATTGGTTTTCTCTGGTCTTGAAATTGTGAAAAAAAAGGAAGGTATTTGTCTAAGTTTCCTGGCCTTTGTGTGTTTGTTACGCGTGTGTGTGTTTGTGGCGCCTGCCTGAGGGCATGTTTGCACAACACGGTGTGCCGATCTACGGTGGTGTGAGGAACAGGTGAGAAGACCAATTTTTTATTTTATTTTTTCAAACTGGAGCGGACGTGTTGCTGAAACACACACATGGAACTGAGGCAAAAACGAGCAGCGGCAAATACTTTTCTGGCACGAGGAGAACGTGTTGCAGCGCCCGATATTTGCTGGAGTACAGCAGACAATCCTGTGATTGTCTCAAAGTATGCCTTCATCACAAAACAAAACAAAACAAAAAAAAAAGAAAAAAACCCAGCCTGGTATGAGTTAAAAATCAGAGAAACATGCAGCAGATAATTGGGAACATATCCACACAGAACACTGTTTATATGACTGAATGTTTTGTGCATTATGTCTCTAAGGGCACAGAGAATATTTGACAGCATCTTGAACAGATGAGGAAGTTTGTTCCACTGGGTTCCAGCGTTCTGCTTCTCCCCACACTAGCTGTAGTTTGGTGGAGATTAGGTGGATAGCAGGCTCATGTTTCTGTCTTTAACATTGTGTAGGTAGGTGGAACCATCGTTGCCACCACATGTACAGAGCTACATCGAAACGTTCTACTTTGTCTTTACGATGCTCGACCCTAACAGATCCAAACATGACTTTGAGGGTCGAATTGCAGCTTCTGACTGAACACGTTATGTAAAATTTGGACCGTTTGAAGTGATGTTTGACGAAAACTTTTAAACATCTAACGTCATCGGGCCTGAATTTGATGATTTTTGCAGCTCATGCATCTTTAATGAATTAAATCACTGGAACGTACTGATATATGTAGTGAGTCAAAAGACAGAAAAAAAGGGGAAAAGGACTTACCTGAATACCTCAGTAAGTAATGGGGGAGGAGGTCTGTCTTTGGAACAACTTGATCCAATATGGAGGCTTTGAAGATGTTACAGACATCAGAGTTGGGTGTATCAATACCATTGGTAAGATGAGTATCGGTGTCAAAGCGATACTAGCGTGATGAGAACCAATCTTTTGTTTACACTTTATTTGAACTATTAACTTTATTGTTCAAAAATAAACTAAAAAATAAAGTCAGCAGTGACGCGTCTCCAAAATGTTTGGAGGTAGTCCTCTCATTCCAGCATGCAATGGAAGTTATTTCTTGCCATTGACAGAGTTATATTCATATTTGTGTTACATTGTTACATCCAACTAGTGACTTTTTCCCAAAACAACTGTGTGAAGTAGAAGGCAATACAGTAGAGGAAATATCTTATTATTTTTATACTGCTACATTGTTACCTCCACCAAGGAGGTAATGTTTTCGGTTGCGTATGTCCGTCTGTCTGTTGTTCTGTCTGTGGACAACATTATTCAAAAACCTGTGGAGGGATTGTCATGACATTTTTACCACATGTGGGTACTGGGCCAAGGAACACACCATAACATTTTGGGGATGTTCTGGATCACGATGCGGATACAGGAATTTTTTTCTTTTAATACTCTGAGATTGGTAAAGCTGTGATGCTTTCACAGGGCTTCTGTAAAAAACAGTGCGAGCTTTCAGTGTTCATTTGAATCGGATTCAACAGCATGGACTTCAAACTTTATAAAAGTAATGTTAAAACCAGATTTAATGATGAATAACTTTTGCCATGATGTGCGCATTTTTACACATTTGGTGTGCATTTAGAGAACGTTTTCTGACCAGGAAGTGCGTGACTGCACCATGAAACCTATTTTTCCCATTTCCTCAAACACACCACATTTCCAAAACAACCAATCAAAACAGTTTCTCGCTACTAGGCTTGTAAACAGAGAGCTGCCGGGCCTCAAAGTTTGGAGACGGGGGAGTCAGGAAGAACTTTATAAAGAGAGTCAAACCATTACAAACTTATACAAGAGGATAAAACAGACGTTTTACATGGTGAAACGTGACTGATGAAAACTTCGGAGCTTAATCCCACACCAGTTTGACAATGAATAATGTCGGGTGACGAGTCTGACTTTTTTTTTTCACATTGGACTCCACCGAGAAGAAATCCCGTGCATACTGCCTGTTGTGCATACTACCCATGTTCACTACGTCAGAACTTATTCAACAAATGTGTTTCCATCTCTGCTTTTGCGCATTAATTCTTACAGGATGGGGGAAATTGGTCTTGGTGGAGGTTTGCACTCTCCGAGTGCTTCTAGTTTATATTGTAGTTAGTTAATACAAAACATTTTTATTTGCTTAAAATGTCTTTCCTGTGTTTTATTATAATCGACTAACTAAAGGCAAAATGACATTCGCAATTATTCAATGAACAAGTCAATTGGCAATACTATCTTTGTATTTCTTATTTGGTATTGGATCAATGCTAAAATGCTTAGCATTCTTGGCAATAAATGTATTACCATTGGAAAGCCTGTAATTTTTCCTTTAAATTATGCCACATTTGTAAGGAACATGCATTTGTGAGATGAGCAGTAGAGCAGAGTATGTGGGTTACCATTCCCAAACAGCTTATTTTGCTGTTATTGACACATGTTTTGGGCATCTGGTATCTTTGGGTACCCGCTTTAAGATTTATTGTTAAAATAAGGAAATAATCTACCAAACACTTTTTTGTGCAAAGCTTAGACAGAGTCTCTATTGTTAAGGATTGGGGTTACAGTTCGTCTCAAAATGCTAATTGTTTACAATGCTTCAGGCTGAAACAAATGGTAAAAAAAAGGATGAACATTTAAACCCAAGGGCAGCATGTGCAATAAAGTACAAAGCAAAGTGGCTTTGCAAGGTAGATGCGTCAATCCAGGCTGTTTTTGGTTGTATTGTATTGTGATCAGACAGTTTCTGGAAATAAAAATGTAATGCAATTTAAGGTTTTGTCCCAAAAATTGGAGAGAGATTTTGCGAGTAAGCAGATTTCTGCTCTATTAACATTTCTACAGAGACACTAATTCAGTCTAACTCATGGTTAGCATGCCCTTGCAATCATTATTATAGAACGAGTTGAAGCAAACACACAAAAGTAGTTAATTAAAAGCATCATTGACCTTTGAAAACTGATTAGGAAAGATGCTCAAACCACTGCGGAGTGGTTTCTTAGCAAATCTCCAAAGTTGGTTGGTTGTTCACTGATTCACATCTGTTTTTGTATTATTTGTTTAGAAAACTGAAAAAAAACGTTGTTCTGCTTGATGACAGATTTAGTGCCACTTATTGTCAAAATACGCTCACCGTTTAACAAGATGTTTATCTGTTGGGCTGTTTCCCCTTTATTTCATCAGCGACATCTATTTCCTCTTATTTCGCTCAAATACCAGAAGAAATCTAAGGGAGTCTTTATTCTTTGCACAGATGTTTCAAATGTCCAGTTTTTACTGATGCGGTTTGAAAGAGCGAAAGCGAATTCTTTGGAGTCCTGACAATTTGGGGACTTTCTGTTCGTGCTCCCTGATGCCTCGGGGTGATAAATATACAGCATGACCTCAGGCGTGTCCACCGGCGGTTCATCTTTTGTTTTGTTTAGCTTTCAAAACAACAATAAAAAAAGTATTTAGCTCAGTCTTAGAGGAATGTGCTCAGAGTTGCGAGTCTTCCACTCTCCGGCTCTGATCCAGTGGTTGACTTGTAGTCTCCCCTCTTGCCCTCAGCCCAATCAGTGGCACTGGCTCGGGCTGCTAATTGAATTGGGCGGGAGGTCTAATGTGCAGCAGATGGTTGGGGCATTCCTTCACCAAACCAGCTGAGGCCTGCCACAGAGCTGCACAACCTTCTGCCCTGGAGTAAAGTCCACCACGACAGCAATGGGGACCATCACCTCGAGGTACAGTCTACAAAACAATCATAAAATCTGCTGAAAAATGAGCAGATAATTTCTCCTAAACTTCCAAACTCTCTCACGAGTGGAGACAAACACACCGTCTGGAGTGTTTTTCGTCTTGTAAAAGCAAAAAGATAGAAAGTAAGCACTGCTCTCTGTGAATTAAAGGTCGAACCATCACTAGATGGCAGTGTTGAGCCACACTGAGCCTCAAGCTCCACTGAAGAAATAATAAAGACACAAATCAATGGCCATAATTTGGACAGAGCCTCAGCCTTGGTTAGAGTTATAATTTCCCCTGGTTTCTAAAACTGCATCAGAGAGTAAACACAGTACGCACTAAATCACAACAGACAGCGCAAGGAGGACGTCGAGGAACCAAGGGAAGCGGATAAATAGGAGGAAGAAACTCAACAATATAGGGAAAGAGGAGGTGGGGAACTTAAGAAAAGAGGATAAAATCATAAAAAACTAATGTAATAACACACAGACGGGGCGCATCGCCTCTCACAATGGCTACCATCAGCAGCTATCAAGTGCATCAGAGACGCATCAGCGTGTTTAACACGTGTGTGCGCGCGTGCACGGGCAAACGCGCCACACTTTATGCTTGCACGGGGCTGAGCTTACTGCTTTCAGATGGCTCCCCAGAGTGCAGCCTGAGTGCTACGAGGAAGATTATGAGCAGAGATAGAAAGCACACATGAATCTGGGCTTTGTTGTGAGGCAGATAATAAAAGATGGAACTCTTTGTCGGGCTGGATAAGTGTATGTTTCGGGAGTAAATGACTGACAACAGAAAAACAGCCATTTGGGCTGCGAGTGCGACAGTAGCTCTTTGTATGAAGACCTTAGATTTGTAAGCAAGCATGTTTATACATTTTGGTCCGAACGTATGAGAGAGCACGTCGTTATTTAGAGCTGTCTCCATGGATGTGCTGTTTGTGCAGTTTAATTATTTGGAGAGCAGATAAAAATGAATGAGAGCGTAGATGATAATACCAGGTGATGTTGCTCTTTCTTGACTAGTCTTTCATGTTTATTGGCAGCTTGATGGACGAAGATAATTGTTTCTTTGTCAGGAACATCGTTTGTGGCTGAAACTAGACTGAAGCAGTGGCTTTGGTTTCATTCATATGTGCACCCAAAACTTGGAGAATCGCTTCTGGATGTCTTTTTTTTTTACTTTATCTAAATACTTATTTACCTTTCTACCTATCTACCTATCTACCTATTTATCAATATACTACGTATTCATCTATCTACTTACCTTCCTTCTTATCTGTCTGTTTGTCTGTCTACCTACCTACCTAGCCATCCATTTACCTACCTACCTACCTACCTACCTACCTACCTACCTACCTACCTACCTACCTACCTACCTACCTACCTAGCCATCCATTTACCTACCTACCTACCTACCTACCTACCTACCTACCTACCTACCTACCTACCTACCTACCTACCTACCTACCTACCTAGCCATCCATTTACCTACCTACCTACCTAGCCATCCATTTACCTACCTACCTACCTAGACATCCATTTACCTACCTACCTACCTACCTACCTACCTACCTAGCCATCCATTTACCTACCTACCTACCTAGCTACCTACCTACCTAG
>NW_013952615.1:381048-384267 GCF_001266775.1 Austrofundulus limnaeus
CCTACCTACCTACCTACCTACCTACCTACCTACCTACCTACCTACCTACCTACCTACCTACCTACCTACCTACCTACCTACCTACCTACCTATCTAGTACTTATTCATCTATATACTTGTCTGTCTGTCTACCTGCCTGCCTGCCTACCTTCCTCTTATTCATCTACTTACCAGTCTGTCTGTCTGTCTGTCTGTCTGTCTGTCTGTCTGTCTGTCTGTCTGTCTGTCTGTCTGTCTGTCTGTCTGTCTTCTACCTACCTACCTACTACTTATTCATCCATATACTTACCTGTCTGTCTGTCTGTTATCTATCTGTCCGTCCGTTCATCCGTCCATCCGTCCGTCCGTCCGTCTACCTACCTACCCACCCACCCATTTTTATATCAACTACTTACCCATCTGTCTACCTATCTAATAAAAGTTTAAAATAACTCCATTTGTATTACTTTGTATCCAAAATACAGCTTTTCTTGTGCTAACAAACATGCTAGCATTAGCGTAAGAATAGAATAGAATGAAATAGATTTCTACTTTGTCATTGCACGTCACAAGAACAAAGCAACGAAATGCAGTTTGCATCCATTTAGACTGCTTAGCAAGCGATATAAACATATATAATACAAATGTACAGTAAATTGTGTGAATATGCTGTAACTGTAAGCATAGTATAAACAGGTTATGAATGTACAGACAGGTTATAAATATGACGCACCTAGTATTAGCATTAATACCATTAGCAAGTTTGGCAGAAATGTGGCCTTTTAGGTTTTTAAAGTAATTTTTTTACAGACAAATATAGTATGTAGTCTTGGGTTAAACGTAAGATTTGTGCTGTAGGGATTTTTAGCCAAGTTGGTTTTATTTTTGAAGAAGTTTCTAAAATTAGCAGTAGCTACAACGCTAACCTAAATTGTGTAGAAGTTTTATAACTCCGAGATACAACACAGTAATGAATAATTTTGCAAAATTTTCATCTGCAATTCAGTTGTTTCTGTGCTATTTTCTTGTTTCCCCAAAATATAGTAAAGACACAACATGATGTTGAATTGTTTTTTATCAAATAAATGTTTTAATCAGAGCTCCAGCCTTAGGGTTGACCCAGTTTATGCATGAATACGTTTATATTCCAGAGACAAATGCATTTTTCGCTTGCATAAAAATCCAGTTTTTGTCATATTACATGTTCTCATAGTGTTTGTTCAACGTTCTAGAATCATGAGCAAAATAAGCAGTCAACGTCACGACTCAACATTCCCAGTGCTGAGCACCAAACCAGTGACAGGCTCCAAAAAAAAAAATAAATAAATAAAAAATAAATCACAGGTTCAAACCCAAGGAACCACCGCTGTCAACCTGCAGGGTGGGACTTGTCAGAGCTGGCAGTTGGGAACCTGGTTTATCCAACATTAGCAACACATTATTAGCTGTTTGCTGACAGTGTCAAGCTGAAGAGGGAGCGTTTGAGTTGCAGCCAGACAAGTGGCAGGTCTACATAATTACATATTTACAGGCTGATGCATAGGAGACAAAAGGTGTAAAGTTACATCTCACAGCCTTTTTTTTTTTAATCCACGCATTTGTTGAGAAACATGTTCATAATTGCGTTCTGACAAATGGATCGATGTTATGGGTTCAATAAAAACCAGTGAGTGAGGTTACAGCTTTTCTTTGAGGCAGCTTGGAAACATTAAAAATGATCTCCTTTAGCATGAGCCTGATTAAATATTCAATTTAGATCAGAGTTGGAAATAAATTTGACGGGATCTACTGGAGCTTTATTGTTGAGAGAGGTTTTTAATAGAAACAAATGAAAGATCTCAATACTTATTAAATATCGTGTCTCCACAGCAAACTTAAAGTCTGATAAAATGTTTTGTAGAACGCTTTTTACTTCAATATATTTCATATTTTCCAATCCCTATTAGGAAAAAAGTTAGAGACTCCTGCTTCATGAACAGTAGGGATGCACCGATATGAAAATTTCAGCCGATATCGATATCCAATATAATTATTGGTGTTATGGCCAATAACCGATATTTACTGATATTACACAAACACACAGATTATATTATACATATATGAACAAACACACTCTGGTCTTTTTTCGATACCGTAAATAAACGATCAGACCTCTGACATGGCTCTACTTCAGTTATTCCTGGTTACGCAGCGTCAGTATCACTATCATGATCAAACAGAAACCATTCAACCAAACATTTCGCCTCCCAAAACAGAAACACAAAGCTAAAAATTAGGAAATCAACATCAGACGTTAATATCAGCCAGTTTTACATATCGGGCCAATACCATATTCTTAAAAATGACCAATATCGGTCGATACCAATGTTAATTTCGATATATCGTGCATCCCTAATGAATAGCAAACTATGATCTTATCAGACAAATCATGTTACATAATAAGTTAGCACAACAACAACATAAAATAGTCATGTTTTAGTCTTTTCTGAGAAGACTAAGATGTCAACAAAAAGGCTTTTTGTCAGAGCTGACACAAATATTCATGTAATAATGATGTGCATTACAAGAAGTAGTAAAAATTAATGCAAGGTAAATGTATCAGGGGGCCAGTTACTGAAAGCCATCAGCTCAGGGGCCACACATCCAGTTATTAAATAATAGTCTAAAACAATAGATAATTTTTATGATTTACAATGTAGTTTTATAATAAATGAAGTCATTTTAAGGCAGACTGAGTTGTCCATCCCTGTCATAGATCATCTATTTAACAGGATTGCCACTCTGATTGAAATTATTGTCATTCAAGTAAAAAAAAGAAAGAAAGAAATAATAATAATAATAAATGGTGGACTGAGCTGCCAGTTGAGTAGCCCTGATTTACAGTGAAAACAGCAAACGATAAAAAAAAAACATAGCTTCTTTTTTTAAAAATGACTCATTCTTTTAAGGGCAACTACAAATATATATTTAAGTTTTAACAAAATATCAAAAAATGGATAAACAGCTACTACACATCTAAAATATTGCTCATGATTAAAGGTACCATAAGAGCTACTAATATTTTTATTAGACCACTTCTTGAATCTTGACAAACTGTCACCTACAATCTTCGATGTGTTCTTTTAAATGTAACACAGATCCTGAATTTCTTTACTGATCAGAAAAGAATTCAGTGTTGTCTCCTTTTAGTAATCACTGCCAGTTACAGTGTGTGTGTGTGTGTGTGTGTGTGTGTGTGTG
>NW_013952615.1:384287-385833 GCF_001266775.1 Austrofundulus limnaeus
GTGTGTGTGTGTGTGTGTGTGTGTGTGTGTGTGTGTGTGTGTGTCTGGAGGCATGCAGCCGATAATGTCTCAGTGTGTCTTACTCACATTGTCCATAGTATCACCATTAATCATTTCTCCTTCGCCCAGACACGGCCATCAGTTATTGAGAGGAGCAATAATTTGGAATTGATTTAGTCCCCCTCACGCGGAGCTGGGCTCAGAATGTAAAAATCCTCTGGCAGACCAGAAGGATGGAAGCCGTCAGCGTTTCAAACCCTGCAGCTCTGCAAACACGCACACAAGAAACATCTCCTATCATAATTTATCTTTATTTTTGTCCTCTGTGCTTTTCAGGAAACTGCACTTGTTTTTAAGTTTGGAGGAGGATAGAAGAAAAACCCTCTGATTAAAACACCTTCTATACAACAGACAGGCGCAGAAAAAAGCGTGAGAGACAGTTTCACTCATAGCTTAGAAGGAAGACAATAAGAAAGACAGCTGAGAGCTGAGGAGCAGACGACTAATTCTCTATAAATAGGACAAAGATTGACAGATGAGGGTTAAAAGACCCTCTTAAATTTCTCTGTATAAGAAGCTTTCTTCCAATGATTTGAATGACAATAGTTGGCATCAAGACGTACTAAAGTGAATTGTAAAATGTGATACATTTGAAGGTGTTTGATTGGTGGAAAAAACAGTATTTTCTTGCATTTCTAAATGTAAATCAGTTTTTTCTCACATTCTGATCCTCTCCTTTGCCTAAATCTGCTTCTGCTCCTCGAAACCCTAACTGGTCCAGTTTAGTATGGTACCAAAGAGTCATAACTCAGCAGGTAAATACATTTTTTCACTAAAATACTTTAATTAATGATGCAAGCATGAAATTTCTCTCTTATGAAATATTTGGGTGTCCACTTTGCAAAACGGACGCCATTTTTCAAGATGGCTGACAGTCATATAATGACTTGAGAGTGTCATGTTTTGAAGCATTTGTTTTAGTTTTATATATTTTATTTAGACTAATTAAGCAAAAGAAAGCTACATCTCTGTAAAATACAATATTTAAAATGGCCTATAATAAAACAAATAAGGTGGCCAAAATGGAGGCCAGAAACCTCCAATGATTGCTTCAGGAATCAGTAGGCATGGGAAGAATGGGCCTCATGCAGGAACATGTTCGTATTCTTATCCTAAATTTCTCTTACTTTTGTTTGTACAAAGGGTTCGTATGAACATGTCACGTCAGATTCAACAAACTCTTCTATCTTCAGGAAAAGTGTGTAAATGAGCTGCGTAAATTACACCTGTTCGTATCCAGCTGCTCGTGCACGCGAGAGGAGATTAGCATAATGACCACCCCAAAAACACCATATAAGGCTACGTTTCCTGCCTCAGATACAAGGAAGTGTCCATTCATGAAAAATGACAGCGAAAATTAAAAAGAAAAACTTTACGAGTTCAGAGATTGAAGTCCGTCTGTCAGAGATCCAGAAAAGAAAATCTGTCATTTTTAGCAGGTCAGCTGTGGGATAGCTGCTAAAAGTGTAAACAACTGTGTTAAATC
>NW_013952615.1:386250-389999 GCF_001266775.1 Austrofundulus limnaeus
GTCTGGACCACTCGTGAATTTTGTTCGTATCTGAAAAGAATCTTAGAATACGAAAACATTGGTGAAAGCCACAAATTCTCCTAAATCACTCGTACGCACAACTTAAGAACAAATCTGTGCGTACCAACGGTTCTTGCATGAGGCCCAATGTTTTTTTATTTAGTGAAATAGTGTTCATTGTCATTAATAGCTCTGAATCTATGAGTTGACATGTTTATGTTTAATGTAGTTGTTGGTTTTATATTAGCTTGACCTAAAGGAGTGAAAGTCAAAGTATAATCTGCTGACTCAGCATGGGGTTCAGCGTCAGCTGATCTGGCTTTATTAATGCTGTACCAAGTAACACTAAACTGGTAGACTAGTTCTAGCAGTGCTTTAGTACTCATGACTGGTCTCAAGACCATTTTATAATGTTCCCGGTCTCAACCACATTTGTACTCTGTCAAGACCACAGCTGTGGAAATGTCACTAAATTACCAGTATATTATCCAGTTTATTTGTTAAAATCTCTGCTTGCATTGGGTGTAAAATGTACTGATTAAAATCCAAGAGTGACTCATTATTTAATGTAATTATGTATTTTTGTTACCGCTGTCACTCATCCCCCACATGGCACTTTAAGAAAGAGAGCAGTGGTTGTCTGAGAGCCAGAGAGGATCTTCAGTAACACAGTTTGGCTACATAAATCAAAAAGAATATATCTGTTAACATCCAAGAGAAAACAAACAGCAACTTGTACATCCTGCAGTGCTTCGCTTTCAGAGATGGGGACAACGTCAAACTTTTATCGTCACTTACGAAGGAAGCAAAAAGAAAGGTAAGCTAGGTGTAAGTGATGTTAACAATGCTTGCTAGCTAACGTTAGCAATCTGCCTCTGTACCCGACTCTCGCACAAAGAAATTTAGTCAGTATTAGCTATACATATTTAGTTAGCTACCTGTTTACAGTATGTTAGGGTACAAGTTTACATCTTTTTTTTGTATGGTCTTGGTCTCGACTCAGTCCAGCCCCTAAGGCTCAGTCTAGTCTCGGACCCACTACACACTGTTCTTGACTTAGTCTCGAGTTAGGTGGTCTTGACTGCAACACTAAGTTCTAGTTTAGTTTATTTTAGTGTCCCAAATGCTGTCCAACAGCCTGATATGAATTAGCTGGTAGAAAGTAGTTGGTAGTAGTTGACAGGGTGTACCAGCATGGACACCGGAATCAAGGCTAAGATTAAGTACCTCCGCCAAGGGGAGGAGGTAATGTCTTCGGTCACGTACCTGTCTGTTGTTCTGTGGACAAAATTACGCAAAAACTTGAGGACGGATTGTCATGACATTTTTACCACGTGTGGGTATTGGCCCATGGAACAAAACTTTAAATTTTGGTCATGTTCCAGATCACGATGCGGATACAGGAATTTTTCTTTTAATTCAACCGGATCAGCCAGGCTACGCAAAGTGTCATTACTTCAGATGCATGCCTGTACGAAACAGGAAGTAGAAGTCGCAAACTCGCTGGAACTACACCTCCCAGGATGCCTACTATCGGGAAAGTTGTGATTATTCTGTTTTCAACTAGTATTGGTGATGTCACCTGCTGTCTGGAGACTTGTACCCCCTCCTCATAGCAACTTTATTGTGTGATTTGTCAGAAGGTCATGGGAGTGTTTGTTTGTGCTGAAAGCGCTCAGATGCTGAGCTGATTGTACCAGGAAGCAGCAGTTTAGAACGATAGTCAAACCATTAAAAACTCATAAAAGAGGATAAAACAGGTGTTTTACACGAAGTAATCTGACTGATGAATACTTAGGAGCTTAATCCGGGACCAGTCTGTGGATGAATAATGTCGGGTGACATGTCTATGACCTTTTTTTTTGCATTGAACTCCACCAGAATGAAATCCCGTGCATACTTCCTGCGTAAATGTTCACTATGTCAGAACTTATTCGGCAAATGGGTTTCCATCTCTCCTTTGGCGGAGGTTTGCACTCTCAGAGTGCTTCTAGTTTATGTATTTATCTGTATGACATAAAGATCACATGATTAAATGACATTGGATGATGAAAACCAATAACGTTGTTCATATCCCCAAAGTGTCAGAAATCGGTAAAACTCTCAGCCATGGTGAAAAGTGGCAGCCATCTTGACATTTTTTTACGTGGACACGCAGATCTTTTGAGTGTTATAGTGAGTACTTGTGCTTTTGTACTTATCTGCTGCGCTCTCATTCATGTTTATTTAAACAGAACATAAAGTAGGACTTTAACAATGGCCCTCCAGCCAACAGCTAGTTTATAGATCCTGTTCTCATTATGCTTTAGAGGAACTTTTAAAATTAAGGATGTAAAAACTAATCTTGAACGAATAGAGCAATAATAAAAAAAATACAGAGGGCCTCACAATATTACAGCCCTTTTTAATGACTGAATGAAACACCCAGATCCTTTCAGAGACAACTCAAAATGGCAAACTGTACAACAGCTCAGTCAAGATCACATCGAGTGTTTTAATATTGTTTTCAGCCACTAGTCAAAAAGCTGGTTTGAGTATTTACACACTTTGCAGCACTTTGGTAAAGTGTAGTTTTATTCGTGTGAAGAAACAAATAGAAAAGCTCTGCTGTGTTAACAGTCGAGTTTCCTGCCTGTTGTCAGTTGAGGCAGATGATTTTTAAACTGAGTCATCACGTCAATTCCTGCAAATCTGCACAATAAACTAAACACTTCATTCATCAAACACTTTAACATCGTCAGGTTTTTCAGGAGATCTGTGGTAACATCTGTTAGCAGGAACATTTTTAATTGAATGAAATGAGTTGGTGAGGAAAGGTCACAGGAGTTAAATGATGAGGTCGTGTTCACGATCGATAGGATCTTTGACTATTTTTATAGTATTTGCTGTTACAGTTGTGGAAAAGAGCTGTGATTTGTAATGGTCGTGTATACATACAATAAAATAACCATGAAGTTTAACAAATCACACAAAAAAGTTGGTGTGTACGCCCTACAAAAAAACAAGCTAAGGGTTTCGCCCAGAAAACTTGATAAGGCTGGTAGTGGAGCACTTCATTGTAGTGCTCGGTCCTAGCCACTTATCCTGTTTTCACAATCTCTGCTGGCGCTGGCTCAAAAGGAGGAAACCCAGAAGTTCTACCAGGAGTTTGTGCAGAACGAGTTCTCACAACCCTTACGAGATCAAAATGTCGTTCTTTGTTTCAGCTTTTTCTCCCAGTTTAAATTAGTTTAGGTTTTTTAGGTTGCCGATCTTGGCCAAATAAAACCAGTTGACCGATTAATTGATCCGTTCTAGACTCCAGTATGAGTTTATCTCATCCAAAGACCTCAGCCAAACCTTCTCTGCATCTGGGAAATAATCAAACTCTGACTTTGTCCAGTTCAAAACGCTGGAACTGAAAACTTTAATGTTAGACCTTTAATCTTTTTTCTTCACTCTGGTTACCTTCCATGCCCTTCTTAGGTTTTGCTGTGGAGGTATCTTCCCCTTAATATTCAACTTTTATAATGCCTCAAGATGCGAGCATGTGTGTGTGTGTGTGTGTGTGTGTGTGTGTGTGTAGAGGCTAGGTGGCGGACAAAAGTTAAAGTGACACCTTGGATCAGGCTGAAAGCCCTATGGTGAGACGCAGCACTTTCATAACTCATGTCTCAACCTCTTCTCCTCACTGTCATGAACTTTTACACACACACACACACACACACACACACACACACACACACACACACACACACACACACACACAC
>NW_013952615.1:390074-410487 GCF_001266775.1 Austrofundulus limnaeus
CACACACACACACACACACACACACACACACACACACACGCACGCACGCACAGACGAAAGACACTCAACAGCCGGCAATACCACCTGCAGACAATAGGTTCATAAAGACTTTCTCAAACTTGTACTTTGAGAAATATATTTGCTGGTAAAACCCTCAAAAACACAAACATCTTTGCTGTATTTTCAGATGTAGAACCTGAGTATTTACAGACACGACCTGCTCCGTGTTCGTTTATTGTTCTGCTTGATTGTGATTCTTTTAGACTCGCAGAAAGGCTTCAAGAATCCTGAACAAAGGCGGTTCAAGAATCGGAACTGATTTGGTGGAAAAAGACAATCGTGATGATTGTGTGAACAGAAGATCGGGTGATTGCAATTGTGCATACAATCATTTAATTGTTATGATTTATTTGTTTATTTGGTTTAACAATTGTACACCTCTTCACAAAGCAGAAAATAAAACATTATATATATATATATATATATATTCCTGCCAATGCATAAATAATTGGGCAAAAGTCTTAAGTGTCTTGACACATAATAAACAAGCTAAATAAATAGCAGCATAATTGAAACTTTAAGCACTTCACAAAGACTGCATTCACTGGTTTCACTTCCTGTACAGAACAGGAAGTGATGGATCAGTCCTATCAGCACCAATTACTTCCACTCCCAGACGGGAAAAAAAACGAAAAAAAAAAAAACATGAAAGTTATGGCTCAATTAGGAAAGAGGGTTAAAATAATCTAATTCATAAATTAGCCGAAGTCGATCAGGACAACTCGCCAATTAAAAAAGGACAAATGTGTTACTTGAGGGCAGAGTTATAATGAGCTTGTGGGAGAGAACGTGTTCTTGTTTGTTTGTGTGTCGCTCTGTAAAAACTGAGCTTCGACCACGTTTCTGATACGACATCAGACTCCAAATTGAAGTGAGCGTGGAGCAGGTCCATGTTTGGTCACATGAGGATGCAGCAGTGGAGAAAACAAATGTGTTGTAGAGCGACTATTTATAGATGCTGTCAGTCCGAATGTGATCCATGTAGAAGGTCGCTGCAGTGCAGACTCTGCTTTATCTTACTGACATTTTTATTCTGTACTGTTTGTGTTGGATTATTATCATAAAGAGAGCAACGTTAGCATAATGCTTAACATTATAAAAGGAATCCTAGAGGAGATCAACACAAACCTCCTCCATGATGAAGCTTTAAAAGCTTTTTAGATCCGGAGTTCTGTTTAAAGGTTATAACTTGTTGTAGATAAATATTTAAACACCTCAGTTTAAACTTGACCAGATTATTGAATAATCTGAGCAGTCCTAAAATCAAAGTGGATTACCTAAAACAACTCTAATCTCCAAATTTTAACACTGTTTTATTAAACTACATTTTATCAGTTTTGGATTACACAACTATTCTGGCAAATCCTGCTCAAAGTGCTACAGCTAGCTGCTGCTGCTATAAGTTTTTTTTTGTTGTTCTTTTGCATGGGGATTCCCAGTAGTGGGCACAGCTCAGCTAATCTGCTAAAAATGGAACTAGAGTCTCATTCAGCAGATCAGCTATTTATTTGCCAACTTCAAAAACTGTTTGCGGAGCAAATTAGCTTCCTCTAAATTAGTATTCTGCTAATTTAAGTCCACAAAAACATTTTAACAAGCAGTGCTGGACGTGTCTGTCACCGTGTGTAGAGCGTTTAGCATCTTTAGCAGCTAAACTTTAAACTAACAACATCAAAAGCATGAGAAGGAGCCTACGAAACAGGGCCAAGTGCAATGCAATGATGTAATGCGCACTACATGAGCTGCAGCCCCTGGATTGAGACTCAGACATAATCCTACAAGATGCTGAGCTGGTCTGCCTGCAGTCCAGACCTTTCACCAACAGAAAACACTTAGATCATCAATAAACAATACAGCAAGAATAGGACAAAATTCTCCTTTATAAATAACAAAAATGTAGGTTTCTTGCTGGCAAAATTATTTACTTTAAAAAATTAATCATTTAAAACAAAATAACATAAATTCAACATACAATAAAAATACTAATCATAGATTAAATGAAAGGTAGCGAAGAAAAAATCCTATGATTTCTGCCCCTTTTTCTCAAATAAATAAATTCAATCAAAAACAATCTTCTATTAAAAAAATGTGGTCATAAATTAACTTTATTGAAACCAAATTTACCAAAACCCAGTTCCCAAGAACTGAGCTGCACCTTCAAAGCTGATTGGACGTTAAGGTGTCACCCCTTTCCCGCCAAGTCTTTCAGCTCAGGATCCAGGAATACTTCCTTTTCTGGTGTTGGCTTAAAAAAAAGCTGAACAAACATCTTCAGTGCCACAGAAGGTGAAAACAAAACAAAAAAACTTACTGTGTTTTCCATCAAATAAAGTGCATTTATATGTGATGATTTGAGGCAGAAGTGGAGGCAGAGCGTCACAGCCTGAACACATCAGAGACCTTGAACCTTTTGAAAACAGTGGTGATGATGATGACAGCATGAAACAGCATCTCTGCTTTCTTTCCGTTTGTTCTTTGCTCCCTTATCTCCCCTCCTTTAACAAAACACAACTTGTCAGTGAACTGAAGCAAGATTTCCCTTTTTATTTATTTTATTTTTCCTTTAGGTGGGGCAAATGGGGGTTACAGGAAGGTCTGAATCATGCACCTCTGACACCTCCTCAGGCCAGATTTATTCCTACACTAAACGTGGACTCATGTAACCTCTGAGTAGCAGGCAAGTGCAGAGGGGCGAGGGGGCAGATTTGACGCTGACGAAGGCTGACAGGCAGGCTGGGCTGCTCCGTGAGCTGCAGCTCTGCCGCCCCGGGACAGAGGGGCTATATTCAGAGAGGACGGAGGAGTCGGCCCCCCTCTCCTCCTCAGTCCCACCTCTGGTATGATGGAAATTAAGCCGTGTCTCCATTTCCTCTGTTGCCTTCCCTGCCAGAGCTTAAGACCTTATCCAGGCAGGCCCTTTGGAGATTCTGGGGAATAAATGTCTGCCACGGGCTACATCGCTGAGTCACCTTTGCTACTTAACCCTTTCTATTCCTCTGCCAACAGGGCAGCAACCTCTTTCAAGGTATTTATTCCTTAAAAGGATGCATAAAGCCCACCATTACCAGAGTTTAAAGGAGACTCATCCAGCTTTTAAATCCTTCTTTTTAACATTTCAGTCCTTCAGTTGGGGTCTATTTAAAGTGGAACCACTCCTTATTGGAATTCCACAAGCCCCCTCTGAGGTTAGTCTCAGATCAACTCGTTTTGATGCTGTCTCTTTTAATCCAAATGAGACTGGTTCATTCTAGTTTGTTAGAGGGGTTTACACTACATAGCGGCGCAGGAACATTTTATTTAAAAATGAATTAAAAGACATCAACAAAGGAAGACTTGTCCATCCAGCCTGAGTCTGACCCAGAGGAGAATCAAGACCTTATTTGGCAGTTCTGCTGCAAATAGCTGGACGTAATAGTTCAAATCTCAAATAGAGAAAACTGAACGAGTTGAAAAATATGACACAAACAGAATATAAAGATTTGTTTGCAGCAACAGGAGAAACTAAATTAAACTTTTCTGCCTCCTAGAGACTCCAAGAGCAAAACAAATATATTTAATGACTAAAAAGGTGGATTTTATGTGATGTATCCCCCTTAAGACTAACATCAGACAACTAATGGTTACATTCTGAGAGATTTACTCAAATCTGTCCAGTGATTCATAAGATATTTTGCTAAAAAAACACGTAAGACTAACAGTTGTGTAGCAGTAGCACTCAGGGAACTTGGGACTTTATTTCAGGATTAAATCGCGTCTGTCTTTTGAGGCTAGAAAACGATTGGTTGAAGCAACGTTTATGTCTGTACTGGACTATGGGGACATTTTATACATGCATGCTTCTCTTAAAAGTCTTTACTCACTGGATACTGTTTATCATGGATTAATAACGGGTTTAAAAGGTTTTACACATCATTGCACATCAGGTTGGATGGATAGCCTTGGACACTCGTAGACTCCGGCATTGGCATATTTTTATTTATAAGGCCATACTAGGACTTCTTCCCTCATATTTGTTGGCCTACATAAATAGAAAGCCCACCGGAGGATACTCTCTTCGTTGCGAGAATTTATTTTTGCTGTGGGTGCCCAAAGTCCGAACTGAACTTGGAAAGAAATCGTGTCAGTTTTCTGCTCCATCTTCTTGGAATCAGTTGCAGAGATACTTGAACCTAAAGGTGTTGTTGTCACTAAATGTTTTTAAGGCTGTTCTTGTTGGTTTTGTAAATGTTTTAACTGAGGAATCTTTTCTTTAATCTATCTATGATGGTGCTGTTTCTATTTTTGCTATGAATGTTTTGTAACCCCTGAGTACCGCTGCCAGTCTTGGCCAGGATTCCCTTGCAAAAGAGATTCTTAATCTCAATGGTATTTTCTTGGTGAATAAAGGTTTAATAAAAAATAATTTTAAAAAAATGTGAATGACTCTCGGGTCCTGCTGCGCCACATTTCAACTCAAAAAAAATGACAGGGTTTTAGTCATTTTTGTGTTGCTGGGCTATAGAAGCCATCTTGAATGGGATAGAGTCCAAAACGTAATCAGTTGTAGATGTTCATTCAATGCTTACCTTCTGAGAATTATTTAAATCTGACCACCGTTTACCTTTGGTGGTGGGCGATAATAAAAACCAGCATGAAGCTCAACACCTGGCAGTCATTCATCATTCAGGTACACTGAGCTTCTTATACATATGTATTAACATGGAAACTACATTCATGGCTTTTGGTTTGGGGTGAATACACATTGAAAGGAAATCCATTTTACCCTTTGCCCCCTGGAACCGTAACAAGATTCTCGCACGTCGGACCCCAGAGAGCAGCACCGCTCCAGCAGATGGCAAGGTCAAAAAAAAAACTTGGCTGTGGCGAATTCAAACACCAACACTGCCGCCGACCTTTAGTAAGGGTCGAGGAGGGGAAGAATACAACGAGGACACACAATCGGGGTGAAAATGTTTGGGAGGTTAAAAAAAAACGACGACATCAGTCAGAAACCTCAGATACCATCAAACAAAACCTTAACAAGCAAACATCTCAGGATACTTGAGCTGATTTATGGTGTGATTTTAGAAAGAACGGTGAAAATAAAAATAAATAACAGAAAAAGCAGTCAAACTGTGAAAGTCTGGATTTGTTTAACCTCATTGTAAGATGTAATCCAAAAGAATAAAGCAAATAGAGTGAAAACCGATTTTATTATCCAAGCTTGGGAAAAAATGCCAATTTTTTTTAGGTATTAACTAAACTCAGACCAAATGAAAGAGTTTGAAATCATTCCTATTTTCAATTAGGACTGGGCCATTTGTCTGAAAATTGCATCATGATATGCGTTTCATATCAGTCAATATCGATAATTGATTAGATTTTGTTTGATCCATTTGAAATATGGACCTTTCCTGTTTTATCCACAATTTCCTCTTGAGCTGTTGCACTCATTCTCTGCTTTCACTTCATGTCGTTGTTTTCCATTTTTGAGCAGTTCTAAGGCGAAATATGAAACTCAGCAGGTTGTTGCAGGTGACTAGAGAGTGAGTGAGTTAGTTGATGCCACCAGCCTTGCTTAGCTGGGCTGTGAAGTCGAGTGGCTAAAGCCTTTCCTGCTTGCCTACATCACCCAGAATGCTCTGCAGTCATGAATCAGAATTCATTTAAGTTCAGTTATCAACATTCTAACTGACGTATTTTAAATTGATATTAATCACGTATATCTTTATTTTTTATCATCCAGCCCTAGTTTCAAATACCTAATTTTAAGATAAATGGTGCTTCAATACAGGACACTTATTTCAGAAAATGAAATATCTGATTACCCCTATAAGAAGTTGGTGAGGAGGCCTATCTTTTAGGATATGTCCAAAACTTGTCCGCCATCATGAAAGCTTCCATGTTGTAAAAAAAGAGTAAGGATTTCCAAAGATAAGCCTACTCACCCATTACTTGCTAGGGTATTAAGATTTGTAATTGTCCATTTTCTTTCTGAAATAAAGGGGTGTCCTGTGATTTTTGACTCACCCTGTGTATTAAGTTTTAGGGGTGTAACCATACGTGGATCCATTTCAATATATTGATTAAATGATTCAATTACGCCAAGGCAAAACAAAAACATCTATCCATATTGTCATCATATGCTCGATGTGGATCGACTCAAAACCGTATCATGGCTTTGTGATATTATCGTTATCCAAACAAATTGAAATATTGTATCGCGATAAAGCTGGAAATTTACACTAATGTTGAAAAAAGCAAACTAAAAATTTGAATTTTATAGTGTGACCAAACTATGATTGGATATTCAATGGTCGCCATTCCATCAATATTTCACCACATCTTGCAAGAGATTCATCTCTAAATGCAACCTGTTTGTATGACTGAAGACTCCGCTCAGATCGGCTGCAGGGCGCCCATTAATTCATAACAAATACCTGCTAAACCTGTTTGTTTACTGCTCTAAATTAATGCACTGAAGCTCTAATCACTAGCACCAGGGGGCTGCTGATACCTTGACATTAGAAATGAAAGAGGGGGGGAAATATGAGTCTCTCACTTTATAAACATTACAAGTGTATTTAACAGCTGTAGGAGCTGTAGTGCTTATTATACACCCATCAGTACTGACCATCAACCATTTACTGTTTATTACTTACCACATAAAGTCTTATTTATTTGAACTTTTATAAGCATAATGCTCCAGCTCATTAGACACATGTTGAACTTTATGCTACATTATTTGCACATTTGACAAGACCGACAACAACTCAGGGAAGAGGAATAAAAACAAAACAAGTGGGAGCACCCACTTCTATCAGACTGCTAAAACTAAAACATTACGTCCTGGCTTCACACAGGCAGCACTAAGGTTTATGGAAGACACGGACGCTGAAAGTGGCACTGATGACCAGCAGTGGTGCAATAAATGGTGAATGTTTATGAATAATGCATGTTTTTATCCTGCATAAAACCAAAATATTACAAAACTAGGCCATCTGAGGACTGTTTACATGCGAACAGAGAGATATTTGGCAATGACAGCTACATCGCTGAGCACTGCAAGAGCATCATTAGCACACTGACTGACATAACTGACAGCTGGCACTGAGAGGAGAGGGATGGGGGGATGAGGAAGAGGAGGAGGAGGAGGTGACAGAGCAGAATCTGTGCCAGCTATCACCCTCTGGCTGTTCTCCAACATTTTAATCACATCAACAGTGCTCTCACTCTGCAACCCCTCCGAGACCCCAGGTATCTTAGCCACACTTGACATTAACCATGAGGCGAATCCGCCCATGTTTAACAGAGATGGGGGCTCGCTGTACACTCACCCAGTCTGATAACAACCAGGAGTCCCACTGAACAAATTTCAATTTCAACTCCTCAGTTTTGCTTTCTTCCCTATTTTTTTGACTACTCTTGCAGTTTGGTTTAGCTTTAGTTGCAGTTTTCTACACCCGCCCCACCCCTGGTGTATTCCCTGAGTGCAGCAAGCTGTCGAAAACACTTTTGAGAACCTTTTTCCCCCCTGATGTGAAGTCTTATCACAGCTGACCTCTTAAATTCTCTTGCCTCGTCTCATCCAACCATGTTTTAGCAAAAGGAACAAGTCATTTCTCCACCCCCGCAAACCGATCATATAGAGTCCAGACGATGGTCTAAATGTAAAAAGGTTTCTGGCTTTGAGGTGGGGAATGTGCAGAAACAAACAAAGAGAGCAGCAAAGATCAAGAGTCTCGATGGTGAAACACGACGGTGAGGAAAAACTAAACAGAACAAACGTTACGAGTCAGTAAAGATCATATTCTGGTTTAGAGAGATGCTCTAAACCAAACCAGAGGTTGGAGTCTGTGTCTCAATTGAAGGAGTTTAAATATCTGAGTTTCTTGTTCCTGAGCGATGCTAGGATGAAGCGCGAGGTGGATTTAAGGATTGGGGTCTCATCCTCAGTAATGAGGGCATTGCTTCAGTCAGTCGTGGTGAAGAGAGGGGGGAGTCGAAAGGCAAAGCTCTTGATTTACTGTTATGTCTACGTTCCAACCTTCACCCGTGGTCATGAGGCGTGGATCATGGCCAAAAGCAAAAGATCCTGATACAAGCTGCCAAAAAGAGCTTCCTTCGTAGAGTGGCTGGGTCACCTATATGGTCACATGAGCATAATGGTTTTCCTCAAGAGGTTTGTTGTAAATAACTTCAACTAACTATGAAACATCACATTTTGCATCTCATTACTACAGCTGAGCACCGCTAACAAACTACTGAGCTCTACATGGTGTTTCCTGCATAGAAACAGTGTTTTAACACATTCTCTTATAAACACTGAAAAGTACTACGAGTACGACTGACTAAATGTAAAATAAATACTACATAAATACTATTAAAAGTAAAAGTAAGAGTTTTACTCCTTGTTGAGTTGTGGTGAGTAGCTGCCATTTTGAATTCTGAACCCTCAAATGTTCAGATAGAGAATTCCCACTGGAGGGGTATTCCAGTTTGAATTTACAACTTGTTAGTGGGAAATTCCCACTTTCCAGTACAACTGGGCCGCAGCAAACAGGTGATTTTTTTGGCCACTTTTGAACCCTGTGCAGCTCGACCTAGTGGTGTGAAGCTGTCATTTTTCAGGTAAAATAATCAACGTGCATTATGTGAGATGTAATTTATGGTCAATGCTGGCTTTAAAGCAGCTTTTTAAAAGATATTAATATATCTGAAGCTCTTACGGACCACATAGAATGCAGTACCAGGCCACATTTGGCCCACAGGCCACAAGTTTGACGTATGTGTTCTACAGTATCTAACTATTCACTATATTTAGGCCTCGAGTAGTAGACTCTAGTTCTACAAACAATTTTTACTGAATATTGAACAACAAATGCTCCCATTTTGAGCCTTCCACAAAAAATTAAAAATAAAAAAAAACCTGTCCTGAAAACATGACATGACTTGTTTGGTATGTCCTCTCTGGGTTACAATGGTTGTTAAGTCAAAATGTGTTTTTCTTTCCTTTATTTTCACAATAATATTGTTTAGCACTAGACGGCAGTGTTTGTAGTATACCTAGATGGGTGTGGTGACTTGAACACATTCAAGGTGGTGAGAAACTGCCTTTTAATAAGGTATCCACCTGGGCAGGTTTTGTTTGGTCTCAGGTGTGGGTTTAGAGACAGAATGAACCTGTAAGGAATGTTTGCTGCTACCCTGCTTCAGTGCTAAGATACCAACATAGATGCCATTGGTATGTTTGTTTGGTTTTTTTATTTTACTTTTTCTACATGAAGGTAACTGAAGTATTTTCTTCAAGAAAATGATTGATGACTTATGTAATGTATTAACTTCTCAATGATACTGGAGAGTTTAAGTTTATTTTGCTGACTCCTAAATGATTATTGATTAGAGTAAGATTTAAATAATAAAGTTTATTATTTGACATCTGGTATGATGAACTAATTTTGTTCTCTTTTTAAGGTTATCAACCTGTTTCATATCATCTCAGTTCATATCATCTCAATTATGTTCAAGATCATCTTTAACCTGTAACCCAACAACCTACATCAACCTAACCAATAAACTAAAAAGATGAATGAATGGAGTTGGCCAGCATCCTCTGTTGAAGTAATGCCTTATCGAGTTTAGGCAGACATTGAAGAAAAATAAAAGAACTCGACAGTAGATAACCAAGCATGCAGCATGGGACAGAAGATAAAGGGCTTCAGAAATCCACAAAGAAGCTGTAGACGCAGGGGTCAAGAACTGTGGCTGAGACCAAGATGGCGGAAGATGCTTTGGGAAAAACGGTCAAACAGCTCAAAAGAGAGAGGACCATTGCAAAGAGCAACTTCACCAGACAAGCTAACCTCATCAGAAAAGGAGCAAACAACATGGTTGAAGGAGAGCTGAAGGAAGAATTCAGTAAGTTGTCAAAATACTTCAGGAAAATCCTTGAAACCAATGATGATTATAGGATGGGACTTCTGGCTGAAACTACTAAAGAAGAAGACGAAGAAGCTGTGCTCCAAGAGGCACAAGAGGCTGACATCAAGCAGACCACATCTGAAGCAGAGGCAAAATTTAAAGACCTGAAGAATATTGTCCAAGATAACCTGTGGTCAATGTATGGTCGATATGAACTCATACTGCTATCCAAGAAGCAGAGAAAAATAGAGAGGAAGCAGCTAATGTAGCTGTATTAAGTACCAACCTAGAAGGCTATGTGGTGCACCTCACACTCCTAGAGAAGAGGACACAAGCAGCCCTCAAAATGATGACACCCTGGGAATGATGGATCCCTGAGGATGAAAGAGGGGAACTGGATAACAGTGTTAAAGATCTGAAAGCTATTGGCAACAGACTTGTGTCAAGAAAAGTTGAATTTGTTACAGCATGCAGAATTGCAGAAGAGGCAGATACCTACAGTGGGAGGGACAAGACACCATTAACACCTATGGCACCAATCATAAGGATTAAACCAATAGCTCTACCCATCTTCAGTGGCAACAAAAGAGAATTTTACAGATGGAGGAAAGATTGGGAAAGTCTTCACAGACAAGGAGACCCATCTGGATCAACTGAGGTCAAGAAAATTCAACTTTTGGACAGCATCAGTGACAAGATATCAAATTATCTAAGACTGTCAAGCTACAACAATGCTGAAGAAATACTCAGAGTTATGGAGAACAGGTATGGAAACAAATCAACCATTGCAATAGAAATACTAGAAGAACTAGAAAAAATACCTCCTGTGAGGGGAAATCAGCCAAGAAAAGTAATAGAACCCATTCAGTCTGTAGAAAAAGCTTTGGCAGATCTAACAGAACTGGGAAACTCTGGTGCAATAAAGAATCCTTTGGCAATCAAAGCTATAGAATGTAAATTACCTGACTTTATCAAAAGAGACTGGTTAAAATTCATGGTTGATCCAAACAATAATGTCACATTAGACAACCTCTTTGATGCACTCTTGAAATTTCAGAAAAATCAAGAAGGAATCCTTCTTGAGCAGCTTAAATGTATGGGTAAGACAGAGAAACTTGATTTCCAGAGAAAACATGCTTTAACAAAAACCACGAATGAAGAGATGGAAAATGGATGTGTTGTAAGTGGGGATTTCAAACATAAAGACAAACTTTTCTTCTGCAAAAAGTTGAAAATGTTGAAACTTCATGAAAAGAAGTCTGCTTTGAAAAAGCTAGGTGCTTGCAGTAAATGTCCTGTGTGCCATGATGACAACGCCCACTGCAGAGACACATTCCTATGCAAGAATAGAGATTGCAAAAAAGACAGCACCCCTGATCATCACTATTTTCTCTGTCCAAGAGGGGATAAAAGTTGGAACATTAAAGATGAGAGTGGAAGAAACATCAGGAGTAAAAGCAGACTGACGGATGAACAGGAAAGTTTTCTGTCTGAACTTTCCCCTGAGATGGCCAGTAAATGCAGAAAAGCTTTCACAAATGTCACCATCAAAATGGCCAAAACCAATGAGACACAGTCTGAACCTTTGGAGGAAAACAAACTCTGTGAACTTCCTGTAATCATGATGCTGATGGAGGTCACAACTAACTCAGGTGAGAAGATTGGAACTCTAGTTGACCTTGCATCAGACACCAATTACATCACCCATAAAGCAGCTGGCAGGCTGAGGTTACAAAGTGAGAGCATGACCTTAGTTGTCCATGGTGTTGGTGGTGTGGTCATGAAGGTAAACACAAAAAGATACCTCCTCAGAGTCAGGATCAAAACACCTAAAGGCAAAGTGGTATCCCATGAAATGGTTTGTTATGGACTGAATGAGATAGCCAAAGTGCACAATATTGTTAAACCTGAGAAAGTAACTAAATTTTTCCCAGAGGCTGAGCTGGAGGACTTGAGAAGACCAAAGGAAATTGAGCTTCTCATCAGCCACAGAGAAGGAAGATTGGCTCCACAAAGAGTAAGAGTTGTAGGAGACCTTGTCTTGTCGGATAGTCCATTGGGAAAAACAGCAGGCGGAGCACACTCTGATCTGGTGGAAGATGTGAAAATGGCAGCATATGAATCAAAAACTCACTTTCCTCATTCCATGAGAACAGCTGCTGTCAAATATGAGGAGATCACCGGAGATCCAAATAATGAAAGAACCCCACTGTTAAATAATGCTGCTGATGCAAAATTTACAACTGCTACTAACCGTGATTTTCTTGGCTGGTGGAAATGGGAGAGTATTGGAGCGGCCTGTGAACCAAAGAGTGGAGAATGTCGATGTGGAAATTGCCAGCCTGGGGGAAAAGAAATGACCCTGATGGAGGAGAAAGAGCTCGAAATAATAAAAAGAGGACTCACCTACGTCGAAGAGGATGCTCACATAAAAGCTCCACACTGCGATACAAAGTATCCTTGGACAGAAGATCCTGCTTCACTCCCCAACAACAAAAGTGCAGTGGAAGCCACATTCTTTAAAACAGAAAGACAACTGGAAAAGGAGCATGAGTGGAAAGCTATGTATACAGCCCAGATCCATGATATGATAGAGTGAGGCGCTGCCATGGAACTCACTGAAGAAATCATGAGAGAGTGGAAAGGGCCCGTGTAGTACGTAAGCCATCTAGTTGCACCAAACCCACATTCTGTGACACCAGTGCGGCTAGTGTGGAACAGCAGTCAAAAATTTCAAGGGTTGAGTATGAATGATCTTTTACTCAAAGGACCTGATGTTCTCAACCAAATCAGAGCTGTTCTGCTAAGGTTCAGAAAAGGTGTGTATGCGGCCCTCTGTGACATCAGGAAGATGTACAACTCTGTGTGGTTGGAGGAGCGTGAAATGCACCTACATAGATTTATTTGGAGGGATACAACTGAACAAGAACCAAAAGACTACGCCATCACATGAGTTAACATGGGAGACAGATACAGTATGCAGGATGCATCGCACAGCTGGCTATGAGGGAAAATGCTAAACTACCCCAATTTGCTGAACTAAAGGAAGAACACAGAGTACTTGAAGAGGATTTGATTTGATTTATTTGATTTATTGATTTAACAGGAAAAGATTACTAAAAATCAAGCCTGACTCAGCATAATTGCTGTTTTACAGCAGGTTCCTGTTCTGCAGCACATAAAACACTCAGAAATACAGCATCACAATCACATCATTATACACCATAGACACAAAGACAAACAAGCATACCAAATTTCAGGAAGGCAGCATTTGCAAAATAGGACGTCTAAACATGAGCACAACAAAAAGGTCCAGCAGATGGCAGACAAGATTCTTCTTAAAGGGCTGTAGTTTTGAAATGGACTTTATGTTTTGAGGAATGTCATTCCATGCTTTAGTATAAACATAGAAAAAAGACCTCTGGCCAAAACAGTTTTTAAAAGTTGGTAATGTCAGTTGTCCTTTTGTAACAGATCTAGTTGAATGACCACTTCCAGAATTTGATTTGGGAAGCAATGCACAGAGAGTTCCATAACTGGCACCTTGGAAGATCTGAAAATATAAATTAATAGCACTATACAAAACATAATTCTGAAAAGTCAAGGCATCAGACAATGAAAGAACTGTACAGTGATGAGTCCAACCAGGAAGTTTTTTATGAATTTTGTAGGCCSTGTTGTAGAGCCTAACTATGGGTTCTAAGATTTCATTTGTTGTAAGAGACCAAAACAGGTAAACAGTACGACATGGTTGAGAGTATAAAAGCATGAAGATAGATATTTGAAACAGAAGATGTCAGAYTGGATCTAATTTTTGAATAAACGTATAATTTCTGTTTCAACTTAGTGGTTAAGACTTGTACATGATCACRATAAGTCAAATGAGAATCCAAAGTAATTCCAAGATATTTGTAGGGAGTGACAATATCAAGGGGTTTGTTTAAAAAAGTGAGTTGATTTGTTTATATTGAAATGTCTCCTGGGTGAGGAAAAATACATGCACACAGTTTTTTTTAACATTAATTGACAAAAGATTATCTTGAAGCCAACCATGAAATGTCTGAAGATCTGCTTGTAACTGACTATTAATATATTCAATATTGAAATCAGACAAAAAAAGAACAGTATCATCAGCATACATTAAAATATTTGAACACTTCAATATTTTTGGAAGGTCATTTATGTATAATAGGAAAAGCAATGGGCCCAGTATGCTACCCTGCGGAACTCCCAGGGAACAGGGCACAGACCCGGACACAGAGCTTCCATGTTTCACAACCTGACACCTATCAGTCAAATAAGAGGAAAACATTTGTATTGCAGATGATGAAAGTTGAAAAGAAATCAACTTTTGTAAGAGAGTATAATGATCAACTGTGTCAAACGCTTTACGAAAATCAATATATACAGCACCAGTTACTTGACCTTTGTTCAAAGCAGCACGTATTTGTTCAGTGAATAAAATTAATGCAGACATGGTTGACCTTGACGTGCGGAAACCATGTTGGCTATTGCTTAGCATATTATTAGCTTCTAGATGCTGAAGCAGTTGATTAAATAATGTTTTTTCAAGTAACTTCGAAAAAATAGGAAGAACAGAAACTTTGATGGATACTAAAGTGAGTTCACCCACTGCTGCAAAGAGGGAACTTCTGCCTGTCACAGAATCAAAAATCTTGTAAAGATGGAGAAATTCAGTACCCTGTCCAGACTGGTCAATGTTACTGCCTGGGTTCAGAGAGCAGTAAAAAGTGGCTTGGAATAAAACAGAAAGATAAAGAACCAGAAAAAGGCAAGAAAACTGTCCTAACAGTGTTGGAACGTGAAGATGCACTTAGAGATCTATTTGCTGTCGCACAGGAAGGTGTAACGTTCCCAGAAACCACTTTAAACAGACATGTGGTGCACAAAGATGAATACTCTGGACTCTTACTCTGTGGTGGCAGGATCCAAATGTTTGCTGAAAGCAAAACAGCTGTGCCTATATTACCATATGAAGCATGGGTGTCAACACTTGTGGCACGAGAAGTCCACCAAGCTAACCATGAAGGTGTAGCAGGAACCCTTCTTAGGATGAGAAGCAAGGCCTGGGTAATAAAGGGCCGAAGGCTTGCAAAGAAAGTAGCTGACAGCTGTGTAGTCTGCAAAAAAGCTGCAGCAAGACAATGTCAACAAATCATGAGTGACATTCCATCTGAAAGAACAAACCCAGCCAATCCCTTTGAATTTACCACTGTGGACCTGCTTGGACCTTAAAATGTAAAAGATGATGTAAGGAAAAGAGTCAAACTAAAAGTTTGGGGCATTGTGTTTTGCTGCATGGCTTCCAGAGCCATACATACAGATGTGGTTGCTGATCTTTCTTCTGAGGGATTTCTCCTTGCCTACCAGAGATTTGCTTCCCTTAGAGGTTACCCCAGAAAACTGTGGTCTGACCCTGATACAAACTTCATAGGTGCTAAGCCTGCACTTGAGGAGCTCCACAACTTTCTAGACAGGTTAGACAAACTCAAAACTGAAGAAGAGTCATCCAGATGCGGAACACAGTGGTCTTTGAAGTTTCACCCTGCAGACTCTCCCCACAGAAATGGAGCTGCAGAAGCTGCAGTCCGACTGGTAAAGCATGCTTTAAACAACCTTGGTTGTGATGGGATCTTCACATGGAGTGAATTTCAAACATTTCTCTTCATGGCTGCAAACCTGGTTAATGAGAGGCCTATTGACGCCAGAACACAGAGTCAGGAGGACTGTATAGAGTACATCAGCCCTAACACTCCAACAGTTATTTCATTTAGGTAAAAGATCTTTAATATATGCACTGAAAATTTTTGGCCACAAACAAACTACTATCATACAACATTAAGGAAAGCCAGCCAATTAAAGCTTGATGAAATAAAACTTGACCAAAAATGATTTTCTAAAACTCTGCAGATGAAATAAGGATAAAAAATAAAAGGAAGTTTCAAATGATCTAAAGAACTTTACACAATAAAAGAAAACCAAATTATTTTGTTCTGCGTTTCGGTTTTATTTCAATAATTGCTTTCTTGTTCATTTATTTTCATGTAAAATGAAAATATTTAACACCCTGGCAATCAAACAGAGGTTCAAATTTTTAATTAGGTTTAGTTTTATAATCATTATTATTATTATAAAAGTTCAGACTTGTTTTCATCATCTCAGATGAGTAAATTGCAAATTCAGCTTTAGGCATAAAAACAGTTTGTTTTTAAATTTAAATAAAAAAACTAAAGGTTTGTGTCAGTCCACTGGTCTTCAAATGGAAGAAGATGGAGACTGACAGTCATCTTAGCAGTTAGCATTAGCTTCTACATATTTTTATCTGTTTAGCGGTTTAGCGTTAGCAGAGTTAAGATTCATGTTTAGCAGATTAGTGCTTAGTGAATCTAACTTTTTGGTTAGCTGTGCCCACCAAAAGTCAGTGGGTGCTGATGACGACATACTGTGAGAGCCAATCAGCATCTAGCAGAACTTTGATCCACCAATCACACCTCAACGGCTGCACCGTCTCATTTACATAACCTAGGGTGTTGGTGGAGGTGTGCACTCTCTGAATACTTCTAGTTGGCTTTAAAGCATGCATATTTAAGTTTATTTCATGATCCTTGAATCCAAATAATCAAATCAAAATGCTACTTTTGGTGAAAAAAATATCTATAGTTGAAAAATTTTGTTTGTCGGGTAAAAAAAACTCCACATGTGGCGTGGAAGATAACGCAAAGATAATCAACATTGTCGCTTGTAATAAAGCAGAGGAACTAATTTAACCTCAGTGACAGGATGTTCAGGAGCACAATGGGACGAAGGAGGAGGAGGAGTGGAGACAGTGGAAGTGCTGTCACTGTGTGTAGCGGGGTGGAAAGATCAGGAGGGATTTCTTCTTCGTGTGAGAGAACTACAAGAGCAGTGAAGAGAAGTGAGGGTTCAGCAGGAAAGGCTGAAAGGAGACAAGGTGAAAATCTTGGCAAACCTTAAAACTAGTGAAGAAAAAGAGGAGGAGGAGGAGGTACGGGTGGCAGCAGAGGCTGGCTCCGTGCCTGGACTCGCAGCTCCACACACAAATCTAAAATGTTTGATCCCCACAGCCACCACCCCCACACACATCCCCTCACTGAATACAAACTGCTTAGTGGCAACCTCCCAGCGTGGAGGCCTTCACCTGCAGCTCAGATCCGCCTCACCTTCCCTCCGCCTCCCCACTGCAGAACTGAACCGAGTCCTAATGACAAACCAATAACCTGCAGCGGCTATCAGAGATGGTAATGTAATTTATATATGACTAGCCACTTTATCTTAATTGAAGGGCCGGTGTGTGGAGGGAAAGTGGCAGAGAAAGGAGACGCGAGGGTGGGGTGGCTGGCAGAAAGAGATGGATGTGTTTGCAAAATGAAAAACGACAAAGAGAGTGAGGGACAGAGCTAATGATTAGAGAAAATGAGTCTGTATTTCGATTAAATTGCCCGAGAATTCTCCCATCTTCTGTTTGTGTCCTTCACATACAGGCGCTGTAATGTGGCCGACCCAGATGACTGGCGTAATATTGGAAGATTGCGAGAACGAAAAGTGTGTGTGTGGCTCTGTTGAATACTGATGAAGTGCAACACAAAGCTTCCTCCTGGCCTCATTAACCTGCAGAATGCCGCCTTTGTTTTCTTCTGCAGTGCCGTCCCGCTGACGTCCTCCTTTAAACAAGGGCTTTCCCGACAACTACAAAAGGAAGTAAAAGTTTAAGGCCCGAACACGTGTTAAGTGCTTCCGTTTGTTTCTGTTTTTATGCTTCTAAATTGTGTCTCTAAGGACCGAGGAGCAAAAGAAGTGGGAAATATTAAATAAGTGGGAAAAGAAATGTATGTGAGGTAGTTTTGAAAAGTGTCTGACAAAAGACAGAGGAAGGGCGGAAGAGTCATTTCCCTTGATGAAGCAGATAAAAAACAAGACAGATCTATTTCTTTTTGCACTTTCAACAAGCACAAAGTAAAAAAAAAAAAAAAAAGGGAGTGTTGGCGGATGAGTAGCAAAAGTAGGACGGGAAGGTGTGTGCTCTTTCACACTCCGAACTGCGCCTCATCTGGGTTTTGTTAGTCGCCGAATCTATTTGTGTGTGTTTGTGTGTGCGTGTCGGCGCAGGAGATTTCAATTTCATCTTTTAATGGAAACGGCAAATAGGGGAACAAATAAAATGTGAAGGAGAAGAGCAAATCCTCCCAACAGAGGCCCAGTCAGAAAGGATGACGAGGCTGACACGGAGTAAACATTCAGACGCTCATGAAACACGGAGGGGATGAGAAGATGGAGGGAAGAGGCAGAAGGCTCGGGGGTGGGTGGGGGGGTAATGGAGGTGAAGAGGAGTACAGAGTGCGGTTAAGATGAAAGATTTAAAATAAAAGAGGAGCTACAATAAAGACAGGGTAAAGGAAGGATGCTTCTAGTCTCCCAGTCAGAGACGACAGTCATGCAGAGGGAAGCAGGTAGTCAGATACCAGGAGAAGGAAGGGATTAAAAACAGTCCTGGTTCTGGTTAGACCTCAACAATATGAAGCCCTGACTTTTTCAGACCTTTTTAATGCCACCTTGAATTAATTTTAAGATTTAAAAAAACTATAATTACAGGTGATGGTTAGAGATTTCTAAAGCAGTACAACTAAGCCTGTGTGTCACTCTACGAAACGCGTTGACCATAAAGATATTCTGGTTCAAATGGACCCGCCCTGCTCTACTCTGATTGGCTAAAACTGTGACTCTGGCTCTTTTCATTGGTTGAATGTAGCATCAGTTAAATCCCTACAGAACATTTTTTATTTCTCTACCTCACTTTCAGGAAATGTGTTGTGGAGACGGAAAACTTTAATACCGCCAGCCTGACAGAATTAAGGACGTTTGAGTAACAAATTTAAGACTAACTTGCACATTTTTTATTGTATTAAAGACTTTTTAAGATCTTAATTTTAGATACATGGGTTTAAGACTTTTTAAGGTCTTAGATAATGGTAGACGTATTTAAGACATTTTAAGAATTTTTAAGGCCTTAATTTTATATACATGAGTTTGGGAATTTTTAAGGTCTTAGATTAAGGTAGATGAATTTAAGACTTTTTAAGACTTTTTAAGGCCTTAATTTTAGATATGTACATGGGTTTAAGACTTTTAAGGTCTTAGTTTTAGATACACGGGTTTGGGACTTTTTAAGGTCTTAGATTAAGGTAGATGAATTTAAGACTTTGTAAGACTTTTCAAGGCCTTAATTTTAGATATAAGGGTTTGGGACTTTCAAAGATCGTAGATTAAGGTAGATGAATTTAAGACTTTTAAAGACTTTTAAGGCCTTAATTTTAGATACATGGATTTAATACTTTTAAGGCCTTAATTTTAGACATACGGGTTTGGGACTTTCTAAGGTCATAGATTAAGGTAGATGAATTTAAGACTTTTTAAGGTCTTAATTTAAGATATGTGGTTTTAAGACTTCATAAATAAGCAGACTCCATGTATTTTGGATGCATCATATGAATGAGAAGCCCATGGTGTCCTGCAAAGACCGTCCAAAAATCAAGCTGATTTTTCTTCACAGCAGAGCTGGGTCTTCATTCAGTGGGAAGGGTTTTTTTAATTGATAGTATTGTTGAATATTTAAATAATATTTGAAATGAACTCACATTTTTCCAATTTCTCCTTTTGTTTAGTCATCACAAAGCGTAACCACCTTCATGTGTTGTAGAATATTGGACATGATTGTCTAAACCATTTATGAAGATCAAGGTTCTCCTGACTGGACAAATATATGTTTAGTATGCAGAATACTTTACAGTTTACTGCAACCCAACTAGTGATATTGATACTGCACACCATAATATTGCAATGATAATCAGCCTTTGTTCTGATTAAATGCTGAATCAGTGAAAAAGAGACAATGAAAAAAGATGATGGCGATGGTACCAGATTTCCTGGGAAGTAGATTTAGTGTAAATAAAGAAAAAAAGATCTTAAATTAGCCGTGTAAACCAGATAAGAAAAGCATCCCATCATATGTGTAATACTCCTTAATCCCACTTTTCTCTGTTAATCCACTCGACAGTTGGAAGAAGAATCGAGGGGAGAAGGGAACGGCGAGGCTCGAGGTGGAAGATGACGCCACGGCCTGCTGTTTCGCCACACCGGGACATGATCCGCCCACAGGGCCGGTCCAGGCTGAGGCTTCACATCATGTCAGACATGCAGACAGACGCCCGGCTGAGTCATCTGGTCTCTGAGAGAGGGACGGCGCAGATGGACCGACACCGAGCGTGCAAACAAGTCCGCGAGCACACAACGCTGACGTCCCCACACTGGGAAGCCTGAGCTTCAGAGGAGATTTAAAACATTTGTGTGATTGTGTTTGTGTGTGTAAGCAATGCCAACACACACACACACACACACACACACACACACACACACA
>NW_013952615.1:410601-412284 GCF_001266775.1 Austrofundulus limnaeus
CACACACACACACACACACACACACACACACACACACAGTCCAAGTACGGTTAGTTAGGAAGAAAGGCCTTTCAGTTTCTTTATTGTTCACTTAACACCATTTTTGTACAAAACAATCAAAATAAATTAATTTTGACTAATTTTAGGCTCAACTGATTGTCTTATCCCTGACAAAATTATAATTGAACAACAATGCATGCAGCTTGTTGTGTTCAAACTAAAAGAAATAAAGATGTTACAGATAAAACGTCCCTCTAAGAGCTGTTACTGACTGTATCAGTGTCTGTCACAGGGATTTTATCTCTGTCCAGCATTTAAATCTTACGGATCAGAAAAATCTGAGTCCCAGTTTGGAGCCAAATCTCCACACAGAGCCACAAGGAGCTTCAGGCTCTCAGAGAACTCTGCTGGGGTCCGGATGGCGGCTCACGTTCGTGTCAAGCTCTGAGCCTCACGGCTTTGAGACGGCGTCTATTTTGGACCTCAGCTTTAGGATTCTGGTACATCAGGAATAAAACAAGTTGAAGATCTCAGATTCTCTGAAGGAACGCATGTCGCCCGCTGCCTTTTCAGAGTTTTAAACTAAAATTATTCAAAATTAAGGAAAACAGTTGTGACTGTTTTAGTTAAATATTGTAAATGACATTTTCTTCAACCTTGTGAAATCTTTGGATTCATCCCAAGAAGTTTTAGTTTTCAGAGTATGTGTTACTACCACAGCAGGTGGTAACGCAGCATCTGTAATTTTTTTTCAAATTTATATCCTTGAGCTGTGGTCTATATAAAGTGGAACTGCAATGCTTTGGGCTGAATTCCTGTTTATTGTAGCTCCACAAGCCCCGCCCCTTTTCTGGGGTGTGGCTCAGATCAACTCCTTTTGAGGCTGTCTCTTTAAATCCAAATGAGGTGCTTTACACCCTGCCTCCTCCATCTCTCAGACCGGTCCATTCCAGTTTGAGGGGTTTACGACTATATACAGTAGCTGCGCAAACTTTTTTTTATTACAAATGAATTAAAAGATGTCATCAAGAGAAGACTTGTCCATCCAGCCTTACATGTTGGAGCCAGAATCTGACCCAGAGCCAGAGGAAAATGAAGACCACAAAATTGTAGTTGAGTCCAGATTTTATTTAGAAGTTCTGTCACAAAATATTTAGATGCAATAATTCAGAAAAGAAAATTGCGAAAGCTGAATGGGTTGGAAAATATTACCTAAACAAAATCTAATGATATCTATGCAGCACCGAGCGAGACTAAACTTCTTTGCACTCCTAGAGATTCCATGTGCAACAACGAAATGTATTTAATGATGAAAAAAGATTCAAATATGGTGACATGTACCCTTTAAGGATTTTGACTCCAAAAAGTAAGTGTTACAGAATTATTTCTACTGGCTAATTTCTGAATTTCAGATGATTCATTTAAAGGCACAGTGTGTAGGATTTGTTGTTTTCAGCGATATCTAGTGGTTGAGTGGTTGAATCATCCTCCCTGGTCCTCCTCCCACCCCACCCCCCACTTCCAAATGCAAAGGAGTTGCTACGGTGTCTCTCAGGTGTCAAAAACCTTTGATAATTCCAATCGCGATGTCTACCAGCAGCTTCAGGGCTAGTGATGTTTCAAGTGGTAAGATTTTGAGCTTTAATAAGTAAAATTATCCCAGCTACAATGACAGACAACAAA
>NW_013952615.1:414688-416227 GCF_001266775.1 Austrofundulus limnaeus
ATGATTAGACATGTTTTTTATTATTGTCATTAGTGATTATCTCAATTTCAGCTAAAAGATTTGACAAAATCCTTCACACTGTGTCTTTAATATTTAACATATTTTAACACGATTTACTCAACTATCAACTAATTTTCAAATTAAATCATTATAAATGTCCAATAGTTATGAAACTAGTGAAGAATAGTGATAATCTTTGTGTTTATCGATGCAGGAGACAAAGAAATAATAATGCCTAAAGGAGCGTTACATTTTTAGTGAAATGTTGTAACCCTAACCTCTTGTAATTTTGAATAAAGAGCCAAAAGGTGGGTGTCAGAAAACTGGATTTATCCCAAGTGTGAAACAGTACTGGCCCACAGAGCACCAGTCCTCGGGTCTATAATGTGAGGAAGTCACGCCTCACATCAGAGCACTCAGAGCGGCACCTCCATCAGGGCCGAGGCTGGAGTTTACATTTTTAATGAAAGTGATCTGAATTTACTTTCAGACCTCCTGTCTTTCTCCTCTGCTCCTGCTCCAACCCGCTGAGTTTTATAAACTCTAATTTCAGAGAAACTTCAACACAAACAGTCAGCTTTTAAATTACCTTTATCTCTCACCTCTGTCCTTAAATCTGATAAAGTTATTTTTCATTCTGTTACACTGATGAATATTTGAAACCTTCATGTATTATTTTAAACCTTTTTGTGTTTAATGCAGTTCTTGTGTGTTCCTCAGAATAAGCTATTTGTGAATGGGCTTTTAAGTCTCCATGTTGCATTAGGACCTTCCCTTCAGAGGATTTTTTTTGCCTTTTTTGCCTTTTTTATTATTTTGTAAGGAACATGCATTGTGGATGAGCAGTAGAGCTGAGTAGGGGAGGCTGGGTTAAGTTGAGCCACATCTTATTGCTGTGGAAAAGGTAAAAACTATTGATCAGGTGACCAAAAAGAGGAAGGCATCATTTCATGGAGTCTGTGAAGGTAAGAACCACAAGGTTAAAATAGTTAAACTTTTATTTCTAAAAAAAACAAACAAAAAAACAAAAACTATTTTCACCCTTGAAAGTGAATTTAGTCTATCATAGGTTTAAAAGAAATTGTGTTTAGCCCATAATGGATTTGTTTTATACATCATTTGTTGTATCTGTGAGTTACACTATGAGGTCATTGACCTAAAGAGAGCTTAAAAGTGTAGCATTTTAACTGTGGGAACAAATAAAATAAAAATGGCAGCTTTGGTGTAAGTTGAGCCTTTTGGCAAGGGGCCTTAAGAAGCTATGATTTTGGAACAAGGATTCAGTTCTATTTTTTTTTTCCAAATGTTAATGTTCACTTCTCAAGCACTCTTGAAAGCATCCTGTTCTTTTTTTTTTTGTAATAAACAGCAGTTTAGCAGTAATCTGTAACAGTAAAAAAGTTATTGTAACTATTGAATTGTGTACAACAAATAATATACACTTGGTGAAAAAAGTGACTTATCTAAGGAAGGAAAGGTGAGTGAGTTGTGGGGGAAGGATGGAGTGTGTGTGTGTGTGTGTGTGTGTGTGTGTGTGTG
>NW_013952615.1:417037-419337 GCF_001266775.1 Austrofundulus limnaeus
GTGCAGTCACGCACTTCCTGGTCACAAAACTTTCTGTAAATGCGCTTATTATGACAAAAATTATTCATCATTAAATCTGGTTTTCACATTACTTTTATAAAGTTTGAAGTCCGTGCTGTCCAATCCAGCTCACTGTTTTTTACAGAAGCCCTGTGAAAGCATCACAGCTTTGCCGATCTCAGATGGTTAAAAGAAAAAAAAATTCCTGTATCCGCATCGTGATTCAGAACATCACCAAAATTTAAAGGTGTGTTCCTTGGCCCAGTACCCACATGGTAAAAATGTCAAGATAATCCATCCACAAGCTTTTGAGTAATGTTGTCCACAGACAGAACGACAGACAGACATACGCGACCGAAAACATTATCTCACCTTTGACGGAGGTAAAAATGGCTCATCTTACCCTACGTGGGTAAAGCAGCTTATTTAACTGTTATTGACTCTTGGTTTGAGCCAATCAGACGCCCTCTATAAGATTTATTACCAAGAAGCATCATTATAATAAAGAAATAATCTGCTAAACAACTGTTCTCACTTTTTGTACTAAGTTTAGTTCAGAACAATTTGTATACTTTAAAGAAATCTACATAATTTTGTTGGGAGAGCAATCTGATGGCAGTAAGTAGAAAAAAACTAAAGCCAAACAACAAGCCTCTATAACAATCTGCTGCAGGATTCATTTATGCAATGGAAGAAAGCAGAATAATTTAACTGATGAGAGTTTTATCGACTCGGACCTGAGCCTAAAGTGCTGAGTCGGGCTTCTGTGCGAGCCTCACCGAGCCGTGTTGACTCTGCAGATATTTACATACAGATCCATACGTTCGCTCAGGTCCAGCAGGTGGAGGATTTCTAACGTTTATCAGAACTGGACTTCAGTGCAGGGAGTCTACTGGGAGGTCATGAAGACGTGTTCTTCACTTTAGCGTCTTAGGCCTTCGCAGTATTTCAATAAAAACAGACAAACGCTGAGCTGATCAATTGGAATTGACAGCAAAATGGCTAAAACTCAGTAAAGTTCACAGAGACTGAGCTGAAGTTTAAACTAAACTAAAACACAAAGTCTGAGCACCAACAGGTCACACGGATCATAACGTATTTTTTTTTTTATATTTGACCAGAACAGCAAGTTTATCACCTCTCAACAGAAAACTGTCATAGTTTAAAACTCTGGCATGAAACTTATTTATTTTCAAAATAAAACGTGCACATTTCAGTCAACATTTTAAAAAATGTGAGTTCACACACTCCTTTTAAAATAAATACGCATGCCCTAAAAATACAAAAAAGTGCTTGTTTTAAGCTTCATTTATTCACTAATTGGACACAAAAATAAAAAAAGGTTGATGAACTCCGTTTTGATGACCTCACATCTCAGCGTATCATTTTGTTTCAGGTGTAGAAATAAAAAGAGAAAATGTCACAAAGTGGATCATAGACAGAGAATGAATGTTATTTATTTTATTCAAGTTGTTGTTCTGTGAAGACTGAAGTCTAATTCTGTAATTTAGCTGAGTTTATAATTAACGAGACAGAAAAAAGAATAAAAAGGTTGATGATCCCGTATAGATCTTTCAGATGATGGAAAGTGGGGACTGTGAAAGTAAAGGTTTTAACCTTTAGGGTGTGTGGAGCTGAATAAAGACAAGTTTCTGGGGTCAGAGAGGTCACCGACTGAAAACTTCAGGATGTGAAAGAAAAGACTGCAGATTAGACGACCTGGATCAGACCTCAGAATTCTGGTTTATGTTGTGAGGTTTTTCTGTAAAAGTACATCTGCTCATTTATTCAAATTAAAAAAACAAATTTAAATATTTTGATTTTATTCATGTTCATCAACTTTCTGTTCTCTTTGGTTAAGGCCCTGTCACATTATAACATTTAAGACAACTTATGAATGTTTTTATGTGTAAATTATTAACAAAAGTTACTATTTGATTAATTTGTTAGCATTCTAGTATGAACATGTCAAAAGAAGCTTCCAGTTGATTTTTAAATTTCATCTTCAACGTAGATGTCTTTAAAATTTGTGAAAAAAATTTGACATAAGTTATCTAAAACATTATAGTGTGACAGGGCCTTTGGGTTTAAGAGTTAAAAGTAGTTGGCAATAACGATATAAAACCTCTGAACTTTCATCACTTTTTTATTTTCTGTTCTTTTTTATTAGCTTTGTTAGGGTCATTAGCAGTTTTGTAGGTGTATGAATTGAAAACTACACTCACCGGCCACTTTATTAGGTACACCACGCTAGTAACGGGTTGGACCCCCTTTTGCCTTCAGAACTGCCTCAATTCTTC
>NW_013952615.1:420312-421619 GCF_001266775.1 Austrofundulus limnaeus
AGGCACTCAAATCACCTTTCTTCCCCATACTGATGCTCGGTTTGAACTGCAGGAGATTGTCTTGACCATGTCTACATGCCTAAATGCACTGCGTTGCCGCCATGTGATTGGCTGATTAGAAAATAAGTGTTAGCGAGCAGTTGGACAGGTGTACCTAATAAASTGGCCGGTGAGTGTAGTTGATAGGGTTATAAATGACTGTTTTAAACAATGCTAAATTTGTTTTTAACGTTTAACAATAATTAAATATTGAATACAAACACGGACAGAATGAGGGCAGGCATCATAGCGGTTAGCGTTAGCTTCCTCTAATCTGTTTAGTGTTAGCAAAGCTAAGATCCCTGCGCAGCAGATTAGTGGTTAGTGAAGCTAACATTTTTTTGTCATCTGTGCCCAACACTGCTTGTTAAGTTACACTCTCTCAAAAACAAAATGTGGCACAAACCAAACAACATATAATTTATCTACCTAAAATCTTCACATAAAGAAATTTAAAAAAAAGCACATATTCGTCAGAAGTGTTATCTTAAGACATCTCTGTTGCATCAGCAGCCATGTTTCCATCAGCGTTTTTATATGCGCATTCTGAAGTATCACATTAGAAAAGGTGGATGGAAATGGCAAAATTTAAGGAAAAAAAATCCTCAAGTTTTTACACTCGCTTGAGTTGTTTTTTGGATTTTCTGAATAAGAGTTAACGAGCAAAAGTAAGATGGGAACACATCCGCCAAATCAGTTCTGACTTGGTGAACTTACATGATCGATCAGCTGTTTTCACCGTCGGTGCCTTCCCAGATATTCCCATAAGAACTGCATTTCTTTCTCTACGTCTCCGAACAGCATGTATCACCAATACCAGCTGACATGACAGAACTGTTACAGCTTACGCGATAGCACCACATTCCCGAAAACTTCCATTGCCCTGAGGTGTGTGGTCCCTGCTGGTCTTCATCCTCTACTTCCTGTTTATTACAGCCATGCAGTCAACATCTGGGTAATTATGCTTTGTGTAGCCTGGTTGATTGGCTCCAAAACTTTAGATGGAAACACACCTAATACGCATTTTTTTTCCATTTTTGTGACATTTTAAAAGTTTGCTCTAAATTCACATTAGAATTGAATAGAAACACAGGTAATTTCGCAGTTTTTTAAATCACTTTGATTCATTCTGTTTAAGGGTTTTTAATTCCTAAATGTAATTTTTAAATTACATATACAGCACGTAAAATAAGTATTGAACACGTCACCATTTTTCTCAGTAAATATATTACTAGAGGTGCTAATGACATGAAATTTTCACCAGATGT
>NW_013952615.1:423563-441729 GCF_001266775.1 Austrofundulus limnaeus
AATTTCAGTAAGTGTGTTCAATACTTTTTCCCTGTGCCATTCCACATTATTACAAATAACTTCATTTCTGGACATTTATGGTTTGATTTCTTTATATGTATGGATCTCTTGGGTTGTTACCAACATCTGGTGAAAATTTCATGTCATTAGCACCTCTAGTAATATGTTAACTGAGGAAAATGATGACGTGTTCAATATTTATTTTACCCGTTGTAAAAAGCTGCTGAGAATCACGTTACTTATCTCTGCATCACCTAATGTATTTACACGTTATATTTAGACTCCAAATCATTAACAGAAATGTCACAGTTTGATCATGAAAACCTTGATGAAAACACTGAAAACAAGGATTAGCAGGTTGATGCTCCCGTTTTATTCTATTCTATTTTATTTTTCTTCAGCTCCAGGTCTGCTGCTATCAGAGATCCAGCCCTAAGAGCTTCGATTTGCACGGCGTTACTCACTCGTGAAAAATGTAAATCCCCGAGGAGAAGCTCTTGAACAAAACCTAAAAATATGTTTTGAGCGCTGATGTGCTGAAAGGGTCACGGTGGAGTCTGAGACGGTGTTAAAGCACTGAACCAGTGTGTGGCGTGTTGGGGAGAGCTGAACCAGTCGCCACAGAGAGTAGACACAATAACAGTGCTGCTGAGGTTAATATTAATGTCCAGAGAAAGGACTACTGGAACAAGTCGTGTCCCCTCTATGAAAGAAACACAAAATGAAGTCAAGGCCGTATTTCTAACATCATCAGTTTTCGTGACACAGATTTATTCAGTCCTCTGGAGCTGAATTTGTTTTATGAAGACCCTCCAGTCTAAAAAGCTGAACTCAGAGCTGAGTTAACATGTTGTGATTTCAGCTAGCTTGTCTTTTTAATGCAGGCTAAAGTCAAACAACATGCATCTGACATGACTCGCCCGTCAGCCCTGATTTATTCTCTGCCATCTGCAACACCGTCTCCATTTATCAAACAGGGGAGGTCGTCCAAGTTTGATCCACGTATTGTTTGCATTCGAATCCCAGTGCAGCGTGCACGGGATGCTCAACGTGACAGAGCATCGCACGAGGGAGTTGGACGACTTTGTTTCAGAAATACAACAATCCTCTGTGTATTTCTATACATCAGGGACGGTCATAGCTAAATTGGTGTCCTAGGCAAGAATTCAGGTGGTGCCCCTTGTGCAGTTTTAATAACGATTAATATGATATTTAATCCCCAATGCGTCCTAGTCACATGACTGATTTAGATTGCTCTTGTGGGAAAGGTACACTCACTCTAAGAATCTGTTCTGATCTGTGTCAAAAGTACAGACCTTAATCTACACACCAGTTTTTAAATTGCGTTGATGGGCCAAGTAAAACTAGAGTCATGATAAATAATTAATAATAATTTGGCACTTTTTTAATGTAGGCTACATCATATTTGAAGCACATTGAAGCAGGAGGAAAGATGGACATATTTGTGGAAAAGACACCTCAAATCACCCTCTGGTCTCACGTACACCTCGCCGAACTAACTTACAGTAAACCTACAAACTTTTTTCTGAACCTATTTGAAACAGAAAACCAGAAGTCTACCTCATACAAGAGGAACACCTGTTAATGTTAACACGCAGCTGTGGAGTGAAGCAGTTCTAGGGGGGTTCAGGGGTTTACTCCCCCAAACTTTTTTGTAAAAGATCTACTCGCATTTATGCTTTTTCCAGCCATTTGAAGAACATTTTACTAAATTCTTGGGATTAATAAAATGTAAAATTTGTATTTTATGAAGGTAGAAGACTGAAAACCAGACTTGAAACTGAACTTTATCTGAGATCAGAACTGAAACTTCAATTATCCTTATTTTGTTTTCTATTTGAGCACCAGTATTCTTAACTGCATCATATAATTTTTACCACTACACATGCTCTGCACCTCATGTAGTAACAAAGCAGAACAAGTTACCCTCATACTGAGTAACCAGTGATTATTTTACGGACTAAATTAACTATACTCAAAAAAAGTTAGAAAATATACTTTTTGTCCCCATTTGTGGCACCCCCTATGTACAGAACTCTTAGTGTTAGCCTATACTGCTAATGCCATGGACTGGCCCTGCTGTACATACAGGTATATGGAAGTAATATAATCAGAACAACTTCTCCCCGTCTGAAGTAAATGTCAGCACAAGATAAAATACACATTTCCACATGATCCCTTTATTGCATTTTTTAAATTTAAAAGCATCTCTCTGCAGGAGCTGTGTGTGGACCATTCATCAGCATAAACTTCATGCCTGCCTTTCAAAATAAAACACTTGTCTTTGTCTGATTTTATCTTCTAACAAACTCAATTATAAGTCAACATTTTCCTGGACTTCTACATTGTCTTTTTTTTTTAACCTGGAAAAGTTTTTGTTTGGACCTCTCTTGATTTCCTAAAACATTAAATTGAAAAACAAAAGTTTGAATAATTTTGAACTCAGTCGAGACTCGCTCAGCATTTGTTTACATTTCTTTCACAATCAAGGGCGAGTGTCAAACGTAATAAAGCAAAACAGCACTTAATTGAAAACAGAGCGTGTTTAGCTGCTCCACAATAATAAAAATATATAGAGAGCTTATTATAATTTAGTGCTGACAGATTTGTGCAGAATGTACTTCACGTCTTTGTTGGATTTGTTAAATAAAAGTTGATATAATGAAGCTGGATGAAAAACTGAGATCTGAAAATGAACTTGATCCCAGAAACATGGAAAAAGAAATAAAATGTTCGGCTAAACAAAGATAAAAAAAGGTGCTGCCCAACATACGTAACTTATATATAAAGTTAAATAGTATTTTTAAATTAGCCATCAGTAACAGTAACAAAATACAAGTGCCCGTTATTCTCTGACAGCACTCTTAAGACATGCAGACAGGAATGCAGATTAGAAACTAAGCCTCAGACAGTCAAAGCACAAAACTATAAATCGTACTGAATGAATTCAAACCTTATGTGGCAAAAACATCTGGTTATCACTTTTACATTTTTCTGTTTCTACAGTGTTTTGTGTAGGAAATCATTTTAAAATGCCCTTTTTTCCAGTGTAGAGAAATAAAATAAAATAAATCTGAGCTTGGGTACAATGGAAGTGAATGAGAGATTAGATATTGGAACTTTTGGCGAGGATTTGATAGAAAACCAGAAGTCCAAAACAAACACCTGAGAGAAACCTTTTTCAAAGGTTCTTGCAGATAAAGAGTAAAATGATTGTATGTGTTTAGAGTGAAAATAGCTGCAAGAGCATGCAGGAAAATGACAATTTGAGTCAAAATGGGTGACGATCATATAGATCAGGCTCACCATCAAGAATAGGATTTATATGATTTTTTGAGGCTGACTTGTCACTGGTGTGGGAGGTGGAATTGGTTCTATTTGAGAGTTTTAGCCCCTTTCCACAAGTGTACCTTTAAATGGTTCTCATCGATTCAGCATCAGCTAAATGGTCTCTATGTCCAGTTCCAACTGCGCTTTTGGAACCAACCTCAGTTGTGGTTCTAGGCGGGTCAAACAGAGTATTGCACACAAATTGCTGCCCATGGATTGACTGAGCCATGGTGGAGCAAACTCCTTGCGGAAAGGTGCAAACCTTTTTATCTATTTTAATAGAGTGCGTAAAGCTTGAGCTGGACAGGGCAGTCTAAAAGGACAAACTGGCCGCCCACAGTAAAAACATACACTTAAAAACAGTGCTGCGACCAAAACATATGCCTTGGAGATTCACCTACACTTCAGTAGAACCAAACAGGCATGAATCAATTAAAGAGGGACTTGACAATGAGGAAGGGGCTTTTGAGAGTCCTTCACAGGGTGAGACTACAGACAAGGAGAGCAGAAGGAACAAGAGCACCTGCAGTGACCTGGAGAGAAGGTTTTAAGTCACAACCTGATGTGTATAAATGGCGAGAAAAGCAAGCAAGGTGGCAAAGCTAAGAAATAAAATATCAGATTCTCCACTTTCTTCCAACTGCTGTAACAGAGTCATTAAACATAAATCATAGATGGACACCAGCTCCACACCTGGACATCTCAAAACAACAGGTCAGTGTTAAGACTGGGTAAACGAGTTTCACTAAATTGCCACACACCAGAGCAGTTTTAAGGTTTTTATTTAAAAACAGGCAGCTGGTTCTGGATCCTAGCGTCACAGGGATCAGGAGCTCTAAACAACAGAGAACCAGGTTAGTGACTTGTATGGACAGAGAACTTGACGAAGAGTGAAACAAAGTCACTAAACCTTTTCAACGAGCGGGGATTCCGGGGATACCCCTTGAGTGACACAGACAGGCGGGGAAGACGTCTGTTGACTTTGCAACGACATCCGTGTTGCGGGCAATGGAGGTGTTTATTTACCTCGGGGAAATCCTTAGCACAAGCAAGGGTCATACACATGGATCCGAAAGTCAGATTTTGTTTGGAAGGAGCAAACTTATCTCTTAGTCGAGGAACGGAGGCTGAGGTCTGGAACGGGAGGCAGATGGCTGGATGAGTCCGACAAGGGCAAGAGCAAAGAGAGAAAATCCGTTGGAGGAGTCGAGGATCAAAACCAGGTGATCAGAATCCAACAAAGTACCGTTCAGGGACAAGGCAGGAGACGTAGGACCAAAAACCAGAAAGAGAGTCGTGACCAGGCAGACCAGACGTGACTTGAGAATGCTAGACATTTACTTGGCGAACCGTTCAATAATCAGGCGCTGGAGCAGTGGTGGTGGAGAACTTAAATACTGGGGAGAACAAGTGAGTGACATGATGCTTGATTATGATCCTAATTAGTGAATGACGTGATAGGGAGGCTGTGGCAGGTGGAGCAGAACGTGAATCATGACAGTCAGGTTGCTCTTTTTGGTAGAAACGACAAGATGGAAAGCTGCCAGTTTGACCTAATTAAAAACCAGAGGATATGACCAAACATGGGAATGAGACCAACAAAGTGTCCTGTTGTAAATGTGTGTATATTAATGGTATGGATCGAGGCCAGGAGGACGACATTGGGAAACGCATGGATTTTCACTTAGTTTGACAGCACTTCTTTTCTGTTTCCTCATCAAAAACCTCTTGATTATGAAGTCATAATAAACCTGAAATCCATTATTTTCAGTTCCCCCTGCAGATCAGAGGGGAATTTATTATATTTGGATTTTGTAAAAAGAGTCAATGATCCCGTGTCCTGATCAGTCACCATCGACTTTTCAACATGTTTCCTCTTCAAACTGTCACAACCACCATGTTTTCACGTGTCCCAGTCGCTCTAATTTTGCCTTCATTCTCCACTGGATGCCCGTCTTACCCTTTACTTTTCTCTGGAGCTAAACCCTAAAGAGAGACGTTTTGCTCTTTCTTAAAATTCCAGACCCATGCTCCAATCTCCAGATTTTTATGGCTTTCATGGGGGGGATCAGGCTGAGTGTGCTGACTAAACCCCAGAAAGGAATTTATTTTCCTTGGGTCAGGAATTTAGATCTCTTCCACAGATTCCCTCATGCTTTCTGCTTGCGTATTTAAAAAGCACAAAGATACAAGCTTTAGACTCCTCAGATCTTGAAGTTGGCTCGATGTCGGACAAATCTTAAATCCTTGGAGAGGAGCTCGGTGGCGGTCCCTGCCAAAGAGTTTGGTTTTTCATTAGGCCTTCTCAACCTCGGCAGCTCATTCCAAAGCTTTTGTAATCATCTCTGACTTACAGGCCAACAAAAAAAAGAAGGAACAGTAAGTTTCAGTACGTTTCTGTCATCACCATACATTTATCATCCGGGGAGTTATCTCCAGTCACTCCCCGCTGAACCGTTAAGTAGGTGAAAGTGAAAAGACAAACATATTAACATACTTACGTTAGGACACGCACGCTCACTTTGACGTGAACGCACAAACAGATTTTCCACTCCGGTTGTAACAGAGTGCTGAGCTAAAACATCAGCACTGCATCCATTTTTCAGGTTTTTTACGACCTCTGTGGGGTCGGACACCAGAATCACCTCCAAACAGGCGATGCATCACATCCTGGACTGCAGCCAAATGGCCTCCCCCCCACTGCTTCTCTGTCCAAAACCGGGCCATAAATGCAGATGATAGAATGATGACAGGCAGTGAAAGACAATAAAGGGTCTGAGTGAGGGACTGACTCAGAGATAATTAGAAAAAAAGGGAGAAAAATATTGCAAAGAATCCGATGAAGATATGGAAATATGTTGAGACAGCAGTGAGGGAAAAGGTAAAGAGAAAAGGTCAGCTTCATAGCTCTATAATCTCATGGAATTACATTTTTCTTCCGAACAAGCATTCTTAGAACTCTTATATTCCCAAAGTGACAACTGAGATGATAAATGCAGAATGTTTAACGGATAAATTATTACAATGTTTATCAAGTGAGCTTTCTTCATATGTAACACTTAGTTTCACTTTTATTAAGTCACTGTTTTTATCAGCGCGCTGACACCAGTATTACTCATTACGCCCACGTCGTCTCAGTAAACGAGACTTAATCAAGTCGTCCTCATTGTTTACTGAACTCGAGCGCAGATGCACACTGACTCGCATGGGTTTGTTTTTCTCTTTGTTTAAAAAAAAAAGACTCCTAGAAATTAACTTCTATCATCTTTAAAACATAACCAAACAGATTTTTATTAGAGATTTGATAACACTTTTGAGGAACTTATTCTAATCTACTCACGGTGAGCTGAAAATAAATCTGAAAGCTATTAAATATCAATTCCAAGTAAAAACCAGGCAGGTATCTGTGATCCACTGGATTATAAGGATCTTAAAACAGACCCAAGTCACCAGGTTACAGCTGCCAGATAATCCCATTGCTCACACCAACACAGATGTTTTCCTGCTGGGGGACAATCACTGAATGTTGCAGAGGTAGATCTTAGACCATCAAGGTCCAAACTAAAATAAAATCCCTACAGACTAACATCTGATTTATGGATAACGAGGCACCTGAACAGAGTTTTTATCAGTACGACAAACTCCACCATGTTTGGAGCTAAAATAAGCTGAAACATTGTTTTTATTGTCGCCAGGTTGATAACACTGTTGTTGCTGATTTATAAAGTATATACTGTATATTTCTTTTTTAAGATTATCATCACGTGTAACACAAATACCGAAACACTGATTCAAGAATGTTCACACTTACATTTAAGTGGAGGAGTTTTAGGGTGTATTCAAACCAGTAAAGTCCTTTGTTTCACGTTTTTTGTGAGACATTCTGTGTTTTGCTGTCTGTTTTTCTCCCAGTCTATGGAACAACTTGCCCATTCACATTAGATCTGTTCATAGCTTGGAAAACTTCAAAGTGGCTCACTTTTACTCTAAAGCATTTAATTAATACTAGACTTGACATTGTAACTTTTATCTGTTCTTGTTATTGTTCGTTGTAACTTATTATGTATTTTAGTAATTTTTGTGTTGTTTATAGACTGCTGTGCAGCACTTTGGTGCAGCCATTGGCTGGTTTTAAAGCACTTTATAAATAAAGATTGACATTGACATTGTTTTTCCTACCTGTTTCCTGACTGGTCAACAGCTTAACTGGCTCCAGCTGCAGCAGATCTTGTCATCAAGCTCTCAGGGTTTGTAAGGCTGCTCCAAGGATCAGATCTTCGCTGAGTTTATTGCATGTCCACACTCCAGTCCAGTTGGTGGTGGTAATGCGCCATTACAGTTGGTTTGCCAACCGCCAATAAACTCAAGAAGAAGATCTTCGCTGAAACATTGCTTGCCTTTGGTATAAGCAACTCAGCTGCTCAGTAATTCCTCTTAATCTGTGATCTCCCTGTGTGTATTTAGAGTTTTGCCTGCCAGCTACCTGTGAAGGAACTGTTACCTGATTGGAGCTTACCTGAGAGCCACTCACCTGATCCACAGTAAGCTGATGCATGTCTGCCTCCAACTAATCCTGAAACTGTCTCACCTGTCTGGATACTCACTTGAGCCACTTACCACTTGGAACCTGGACCATACTCTCTGTGCCGATCTCCTCCAACTAACCTGTAAGACTCTCTCTGTTCTAACAAATAACAATCATTCAGTTCAATCCAAGATACTCAGTAGCTCCCATCTTTTCCAGATCTAGATCCTCACCTGCCCGATGTAAATAAACTCACTAACCTTTTGTTTATTTGGCCTCTTGAGTCTGTCTGTCGTAGAACTGCTCTCCTTTGACAAATTAGAGAATCCTGATAGTTTGGTTCAGACCAAAGGCAGGTTTTATTTATATTTTTCACATTGTGCTTTTTTGTAAGTGGAACTTAATAAACAAATCCACGAAGGTGACGGTCATTGCTCCCATTGGACAGGAATGATGGGGGCGGGACAGAGCACAGACCCGGAAAGCAAAATAATGCCGTTATTAAAACTGCAATACCATTTAAAGTTTCACAAACAGCTCATTAAAAGGCGGTTTTGCGATGATATACTTCTAATTTTGGGACAAGATGCTCTGTGTTAACTGAGCTGCAACGATTCATTGTTTATAGCGCAGTGTTAGCGTTAGCAACACTGAAGGGCTAACTGTTAGCATGATGTTTATTAACGGTGGCTCGTGAAGTCCATAAAGGTGCATGTTTCCTGTAGTTGGTTCGGTTCGAGGCTGGTCTATATCAGAGTTCTTTTTGAAGCTGAGCAAGAACACTTCAAATAATGAGTCTTGGTTGGTCCTCACCAGGGTTCGCATGAGTGTATTCACACCCGCATAAAAGGTCCGGACCAACGGGGGAATCGAACTGTGGTCCAAATGTGTCAGGTGTGAGTACAACTTTAATATCCAAGTGTCACAAGTGATGTTAGGATGGAGCGAGAGATGGATTGATGAATTGCAGTCTCAACTTCAGTAATTAGGGTGTTGCTTCGGTCAGTCGTGGTGAAGGGCTGAGTCGAAAAGCAAAGCTCTCGATTTACTGGTCTGTCTACATTCCAACCCTCACCAGCGTGGATCATGATCGAAAGAATGAGACCGTGGATACAAGCAGCCTCCTGGACACCTCTCTTTAGAGGTGTTCCAGGCACATCCCACTGCTAGGAGGCTCTGGGGAAGACCCAGGGGCTCACTGGAAGAGTTATGTATCCTCTCTGGCCTGGGAACTCCTCCAGGTCCCCCAGGTGGAGCTGGACATTGTTGTTGGGGGGAAGGCTGTCTGGGCTTCTCTCCTGGACCTGCTGCCTCCACGACCCGACTACTCATAAGTAACAGAACGAGGGTAAAATGGGAGTAATTTAACTTTAGTAAAACATTTTTGTTTGAAATGTTAGGTCACAAAGTCAAAATTGGGCATTCATTTTAAAACTGTGCAATTGTTTTCAAAAAGCTCAATTTTTCCTTTTTTACTTGACTTTTCCTTTGTTGTAAAGAAGACAAAAAACTAGGTCTAATTAAAAAATCATTTTAAATATAGATTCTTGCCCAAAACATAATTTGTTTGTGGACAGGAAGTAAAAACATGTTGACTACAGAATTCATTTTTACATTTCTTTTAGGTTTGTGATTTTCTAACAATGTCTTTGTTCCTACTTTTTGACATAACTTTCTACAAATACACAACAAAAATGAGCTTTAAGGAAACATTTTAGACTCTGCTGTTTTATTTTCGATGACATTTCTGACAGATCAACTATGAGCCCAGGTTTGAATTGATGCTACGATGCAATGCTAAGCTACAGTCTCAGATTGTGTCAGTTGAACAGAACATCAGCAGTAGTTGTGCATTTAACCTCAGACTGTTTGTTCTGGGGCTCTGAACATTCGGAGCATGCATGGCCAGATCTGTGCTGACGTGCACTGAGGCACTCGTAGGCAGACATGCTCTTTCACCTTCTGCATGGAAGTTTAATGCTCAGACGAGTGTGTGGAGAATAAAGGGGTCTCAGACGACTAAAACTGAGCAGTTTTCTTATTTTTCATAGTAGCTTTGCTTCAACATGCTCCTCTGTTTTTTTTGTTTTCATGTGACTCGTAATAAAATGTTTTTGACTCTGACCGGGGACAACAGTGAAACCATAAATGAACAGACTCTGATGTACGATCAAATATAGCATATAAAAACTAATGTCTCTGCCAGTATCGATGCTAACTGCACAGAGATTTACGATGAAATATCAGCCTGAATACAGCCAGGGTCTCACTGTTGGCTGCAAATTGTAAAGAAGATTCAAGAAGACATTTCTCAGTTTGCTCGTGTTGGTCACCCAGCCTTGATTTTCTTTCGCAAGAATTTTGAACGTGTTCAACAGATTCGCCTTAATTCAGTGAACCAGTCAAACTCAGCTGCCTCGGTTCATTCACTTCTGTCTCTGAGAAAGAGCTCAGAAGACAAATTGTAGTAACAACTTATTGATTTGAAAGGCTAACCAAAAGGCTACAGAGCAGGGATGGGCAACTTAAATGATGGAAGGGGCCACAATGTTTTTTTGACACAACCAGAGGGCCACATAGTGCTACACACTTACCTAAATATAATAAAACTGCCATTGTAAAAATGTTTGTGTTTATACACATTTATTAAACCAACATACAGATCAGTAACTTCACACATTTCATGCTCAAATTCATGTTTAACAGTTGTACTCTTGTTTATTAAATATGAATACAAACTGTTTGAAGCAAACAAAAAAAAAAAACACTTTAGCAAGCTGAAGTGCAAAGGCATAAGACGCCTTGAGGAGTGCAAACATCTGTGTAGTTGTGTTTCTGGTTAAACATCGTTTAGGTTGTTGTGACTTTGGTAAACTTCTCATATTTACGTATATTGGCAGCACGATGGCTCAGTGGTTAGCACTGATGCCTCACAGCAAGAAGGTCTTGGGTTTGATTCCCGGTTTGGACCTGGGGTCTTTCTCTGTGGAGTTTGCATGTTCTCTTTGTGATTGTGTGGGTTTTCTCCGGGTACTCCGGTTTCCCCCACAGCACAAAAACATGTACAGTAGGTTGCCTTCAGGCCCAGACCTCCCTTGAAAAAGAGATCTGTGATCTCAGCAGGATTTGCCTAAAATAAATATTTTGCCTTGTGCAACATGTTGTAGTGGAGACTTATATTAAAACCCTTCATGGCAGACATCTCTAAGCAGACTAAACACATAGATTTGCCTTAAAACACTCAGACAATCTAACGCCCATTTCACCTAAAATGTGCATTTTATCTGTCCAGTATTCTTTCCTCTATTCTTAGCCATTGGTAAATGTCTGTTCCTCACTGGTACAGAAGAAGTGCACAAGGTGGCGTCTATGTTGGAGGCACTGTGTCGTTGCAACCAATTCAGCGACATTGAGAAACCATTTTACATTTTTATAAATATACAAAAAGAATCTAAGAGCTGCTTTGAGTGAGGGCCGCCAGTTGCCCATTCCTGGTAAAGACAAACTCATGACACAATAAAGGCAGGTGTACAGGGCTTGTGTGATGAACACACTCTGGTAAGACAGACTGATGTAGGCCCATCATGAAAGGCAACTTCATATCCTCCATACTTCATGCTTAATACTCATCTCATAAAGAGACAAAGCATCTAACAAAGGACGTTCTATCCTGAGCAAAGACCTCATCAAAGTTCACACAACTCAAGCAGAGATGTCTGCACTGGCTTGGTTATGTGCACTAAAGAGAGGATGGAAAAAATCCCTAAAGAAGTCCTTTGTGGAGAGCTCTCGACAGGCCAACTGGTTGGCCACAATAGCTGGGTTTCAGTCACGTGGTTCTGATGACACGTGATTTCAAATGGAGGACAGGAAGTAAAATGTTTATACTGTAGAGGAAATCATTGTAGAGTCTGTATTGTACAGATTTAGATCCAGTTTCAAGACAAACCTGCAATTAGTTAAGAAATATGTCAGATGTGACCCATATCTCATGAAGATGAATGAGTTTGACAGAACCTAAAGATTTGCCAACAATCAGGGCTGTCTATCACAAACTATCTGGTCCTTCAGACATCTCACTGCACCAAACAGGTGATGAAAACCTATAAAAGTCTGGAGACGTATAACGTTTTTGTCAGTGATTGGGTCCACAACCTCTGTACCAAATGGCTCCACGATGATTAACGTTTAGTCTTAGCCAGAGTGAGAGTTTGTTCTTATTGTTTTATACATTTAGATGCTACCAATAGTGGCTACGTCAACAATCATGCAACACCTAACAACACCTACCACTCAGGCAGCCTAAAAAGACCAAATTAAGTCCATATTAGGCTAACTAGTAATCTAATAATAACTCCACAATACCCCTTTTCTTGGTTAAAACGATTGTAGTAGATGTAAGCTTCACTAATTAACTTCCTGTCTTCCATCTGAATTTCACGCTCCCACTGTACTGTATCAAATGAAACCAACGTATTACGTTACAAAGACTCCACTAACATTGACACAAAGTCACCTAGAGGCTTCAAACCCGATTGGCCTGCAGAGCTATAAAGAGTTTTCTTTGTCTCTCCCTAAATAAAACAAAACAAATTGATAGTTTTGATGCTTACAGGAGAAGAAGCTGCAAACCTAACGACAAGTCTACAACTGTACTGCTGGCAGCAGAACCGTAACACCCGAAATAAAAGCAGCAGTAAGAGTTAAGACGCTGACAGCAGCCATTAGTCTAATGAGAATCAGAGAGGAGTAGGAGCAGACGGATCTTATTGTTTCTGTTACTAATATTATATATAAAAACAGCACAGAAACAAATGAGGGGGTGGCATAAATAAACACCCCGTCATGTTTTCGAGGAGCTTCATGATCTCTTTCAGGCTTCAAAAGAGCCACGCCGAAGACGTTTGTCATAATTTTTGCTAAGAAAAATAAATAAATAAATAAAAAGCTCTATTTTTTAAAGACGTGTCCCAGATCTTATCTAATTGCAGAACAGAATAAGGCGCCATTTCTGAACCCTGAGTTTCCTCAACGCTCACCTCGCAGTCATGTTCCCTTTTATTCCTGTGGTGGTTAACAGGCAGACTAAACAGAGGCCGTTCTGTTCAAACAACAAGACTCTTCTGATGAATATCAAACTGATGGAGCGGCGATGTAACAGAACTGCTGTGTGGTTGTTTCATTTCTGGTCTTTTAGTGTTTATTAAGCATGTTAACGTCAGGGGCTGTAAGTGTTTTCACCTGCAAGAGTCAACAGCATTAAATAAAACCACAAAAACACACCTAATACATCAAAACACCAAACTTCTTAAGCAGTTTAAAATGTTCAGATGCTGGATTTCTTACAACCGGAGCCTCTCAGAGAAAGCTGACGGACAGTTTGAGTATTTCTCAGCCGTCCCTCATCCATGCGATGCCCAGATTTATTAAATTCCTCCACACCGAGGCTGAAACGCTGCGTTGATGAGCAGCAACTCATTTCTTAACTATTTAATAACTAAGCCCTGAACTTTCACCAAGTCTCTGTGTTTATGGTAATTATGTTAGCTTTCTGTCAGACCATTTAACCTTTTCATGATCTCTGCAGGTGTGTGCTGCTCTGAAATACACAACTTCACACACAGTCACTCCTCTCTGCTCATGGTGCAAAAGCCTGAAGACATTGTGCCAAATATGGCTTTTATGCCCCACTTCCTTATTTAGAAGCATCTCTGACTCACATTCCAGGGGATTCTTGGTTTCCCACCTAGAGGTCATTTTTAATCAGCAGAGAATTACTGAGGAGTCGTATTAAAACAGGGTCCCCACACCTTGGTCACCATCAGATTCAAGGACTTTCCAGTACCAATTTCCATAAATTCAACAATCACGCGCGACGGCATTTACCTACTGCTACAGCAGAGTGTTACCAATAAACAGGTTTAATATCATGTAAATTCAATGAAAAACCAAACATAGAAGTTGTTGAGTCAGAGTCGATGAAATAAAGAGGATTAAATGTTTACCCTACATTCATATTCACAATACATCGGCATGTAATTATGTCCGGGGAGGTTCAGCAGCTCAGTTTGGGAGGAGTGGATGTGAACATGTCCAGACGCTCGGTGAGGACAGGAGGAGCTGTGGTGCTTCACCTGGGCTCAGAAAGACCCGCCCTACTCTGCTCTGATTGGGTAAAACTATGACTATGGCTCACGTTATTTGTTGAAAGCCACGTCAGTTTACTGTAATCCTGTTATCCACCGCAACAAATGTAAGGTTTTATTTATTTTAATTATTATTATTATTTTTACAGATGATGAAAATCAGTCGTGTGAATAAAAGAACTTCAATCCCCAAAAAAACATTCAAGGACTTTCAAGGACAAGTGCAATTTTTGGCTGTTTTCACAACTTTCCAGGGCATTCAAATCTTCTTTTTTTAATTCACAAACTTTCAAGGATTTCAAGGACCTGTGGGAACCCTGTCAAACACAAGATTAAACATTGATCCATTTCTTTTTAAATATACTACCACAATAAGTTGGTTTCTCCATTTTAGCTCAAAAATAAAGCCTACTTAGATTTTAAAGTACATTTTTTTTCATAATACAATTGTTTTAAAGGAACAGTGTGTAGGATTTTGTCAATTCTTTTAGCTGAAATTGAGATAATCTTTTTTTTTTTTTTTTTTTTTTTTGGATGGCCTCCCTTCTCCCCTTATAGCCATCCCCTCCACACCATTGTTTTTTTTTTTTTTTTTTTTTTGTGAAGAGAAAATAGAGAGAGAGAAAAACAGAGAGAGAAGTAATTAGAAAGATAGAAAGACTGAAATAGCGATTAGGATTATATTAAATATACACCAACAAAACACAGGACCACACAACCAACATCTGTCTGCTCACCTGAAGAATAAATGGATAAATACATAGAAGGCATATTAAAAAAAAATATACACATACCCATACATATATAAAGATATACATACATACATGCCTACATTCATAAATATTGTCAGTATATACACATAGACATATATACACACTCAGTGACCAGTCAGAACCCCCCGGATCAGAGCACCTGTTTGTGAGCAGTTGTGAACATGCGTGTACATACAAGATTTCTCCAATGGAATATTTAATAGTGACTGTGGAGGACCGAGACCCAACCCCCAAGTCACGAGGCAGACATAGGGAAGACCAGAGTCCAAGGGCCTGAGAGGAATCCCGAGCGCAGAGCCCCAAGGGACACCCGCACGGGAAGATCCGCCCACCCACCCCCCAGATTAGACCATAGGAGAGAACTGGGAGAGTCCCCCCAGCGACCACAAGCACAGCCCCCGGGGCCAGCAGCGACAAACTCATGGGCCCCACCGGCACCCGCCATACCAAAGCAGACCAGGAGAAAAAAAAAAAAAGAAAAAAAAAAAAAAAAAGAAATTGAGATAATCACTAATGACAATAATAAAAAACATGTCTAATCATTGCAGACAAAGACCTTGTTTTATTATTTTTACCTTATAAAAAGCTGTTTATATCTCCATGGTCGTGGGTTGCCACTACAGGCAGCCGCCATCTTGCCTACGAAGGCTCATGAAGGACAAACTGCGGTGGCGGCGTCAAAAACGGTTTTAGTTGTAATACTATAAATGTAATATTTGTTGTCTGTCATTGTAGCTGGGATAATTTTACTTATTAAAGCTCATAATCTTACTACTTGAAACATCACTAGCCCTGAAGCTGCTGGAAGACATCGCTGCTGGAATTATCAAAGGTTTTTGACACATGAGAGACACCGTAGCAACTCATTTGTGTTTGGAAGCGGGGGGTGGGGGTGGGGGAAGGACCAGGGAGGATGATTCAACCACTCAACCACTAGATGTCGCTGAAAACAACAAATCCTACACACTGTGCCTTTAAAGTGTCATGGCAACGTAGCGAAAAGGTCAAGATGCAAAACTTATGGCAATTATTTTAAAGTTCTAACTAACGTTTTTGTTTTTTTAATTTGAGAAAAAAAATAAAAAACCTACCTGGTTTTTCAGAAACAATATCAATTTGTTTCACAGAAATTACATCATGAAAATCTTTTGCTGTATGAATGTGAAGATGAAGGTGAAAATACTAAATGGCATAAAACAACATTTCTAAAAAGCTATAAAAATCTTAAATAAACATTTTTATTTGTTATTTTCTGTACAAGTTTTTGTAAGCGTTCACTTATGGGTAAGAGGTGTTTGCACATTTGTTCATCCAAAATGCAAACTTTTACTTTCAAGAACTCATTGTGTAACACTGCTTTTCTTTTCCACCTCCTTACTTTGCTCTGGTGAAGAAAATGAACGAGGATTTCTAAAAAGCTGATTTTGGGAAGTGATATAGAAAAAAAAAGGATAAAGCACAAGATAACAGCAAGAGAAGCAAACGAAGAAAGTAAGACTAACAGTCGTGTGTAAGAACACAGCGAGGAAAAGACAACGGAATAATAAAAATGGGAGTCCTCTCAGGAGACCGGTGCTTATATCTATGGGTGAATACATAAAATTGGCTGAGCGTGAGAAAGAGGCTCGCAGTGAGAGCAGCGCACACTGGGAAGCTGAGACAGACCTCGGGGCTCTCAGAAAGCTCAGAAATCAACGGAGGGTGGATAATCTATACACCAAAACTATTGTGGGAAAAGTGCCTCAGATCTGGCTGTATTAGAGGCACTTCTCTGCACTCCGTCTGTGGGAGGAACAGTGGCTACAGGTGGGCCGGGAGAACCACACAGATTACATTTAGCCAGGTAACTGGAGAGGAAGTGATGACACAAAACATCCTTACAAACAAGATCAAAAGCAGTTTCTTTCAAGTAATAATAAATATACTACCTGTTGTAGATAGCTCCTTGAACAACGATGTGCTAACCGCTAACAACAGGCTAATCTGACCATTCTGATGTGGATCTCAGTGGAAAAATACAAATAATCATCAGTTTGGAGAATCTTAGTTAATTTAGTCTCATGCTACATTCAGCTAACTACCTGCTACAGCTTTCAGCTCTTTCTTTTACTACTTTTATTTAGCTGCAAACACAAAAACTGTATTTCCTCCTCAATCCATCTGCCCCTACCTGAACAGTTAGCAAACGAGTGAGTCCCACCTGTGTAAATATAATACATTACTGCTGTTCTACAACACTGTCATCTTCTACCACATACTTTGTTCGGTGGTGTGTGTGTGTGTGTGTGTGTGTGTGTGTGTGTGTGTGTGTGTGTGTGTGTACTGGAGTCTTCAGCAACCAAGAAAAAATTCTTAGCATGAACAAACACACCTGGCAAAAAAAGATTTATTTATCTTCCGTTTGCTTCCTTTAGCTTTAAGGCAATGTTCTGCTTATTTTAGCTTTTATCCAATATTCAGTTTTTTTTAGTTTAACATTCTACTTTTTTAGCTTTTGTTCTACTTTATTTTGCTTATTGCTAACATTCAGATTAATTTAGCTAATGTTTTGCTTCTTTTAGCAGACATTTAATTTTTAGCATTCAGTTAATGTTCTGCCTCTTAGCTTTTAGCTAATTATTTGCATGTTATAAACAAACATTTTTCTTTTAGCATTTAGCTAATGTTCTGCCTCATATAGCATTTAGCTAATGTTCAACATCTTTTAGCAAACATTTTTCTTTTAGTATTTTGCTAATGTCCTGCACCTTTTAGCTAATGTTCTGTCTCCTATAGCATTTAGCTAATATTCTGCCTCTTTTAGCTTTTAGCTAATGTCTTCCACCTTTTTGCAAATATTTTAGCACTTAGATAATGTTCTGCTTCTTTTAGCAACCATTTTCCTTCCTTTAGCTTTTAGCTAATGTTCTGCTTTTAGAATATAGCCAACATTCTGCTTCTTTTAGCGTTAACCCAGCTTAACCTTTTTTCAGGTAATTTCAGGAAAGTCAACACTCAGCCTTCACTACAGTTTAGCAGAAAATGATCTTTAGCTCCTGCCAGATGTGACTAGGGGTAAAATAAAAACAATAAATCAGCGTATTTGCTGACAAGCAGCCATGTAAGTCAGAGTCAGTAACTCTGATGAAAAGTTAAATATTAAGATTGTTAAGTGAGTTGGCATGAACCTTGAAAGTTTACCAGTTTACCACCAGTGTTGCTCCTCCAGCTTCACTTCTTTTTATCATGCCGTCTACAACAGGTAAGATGTTTACCACCTTTCCACAGAACTCCACTACAAAAGGATTTAAAAACTTTAAATAGACATGGAACATAAAACTAAAACAGAACCTCACACACACACACACACACACACACACACACACACACAC
>NW_013952615.1:443064-445486 GCF_001266775.1 Austrofundulus limnaeus
GATTATTATTCTTACACAATCAGTTCTTGTTTAGTAAATCAGTCTCAAAACAAGATCAAAAAGACTTTTTGGCTGATATAAGATTTTAAAACTTGGTCAGGTGGACATTTTTTTGCAAAGCAGCAACACCTCATGTACTATTTATTATGGTTTGACCAAATAGGCTGTGACTCCCATCCTTGAATATATTTAGAAACAATATAAATTAGTCCAAAAACCACCAGCAGCTAAAACAAGAAACTATGCCAAAAAAACTAAAATAAATCAGACAAATGTGCACCTCCACTCATGATGAACCTAAAGTTTAAAAGGAGGCGGCTGCCAGAGGACTCTTGTCCAAACGTGCGCACCAAGCAGCACAACGGCGTGCAGATATTTAATCTCGGCTCACGGAGCGAAGCACCGACTCTGCAGAGGAAGAAACAAGACGGATTCTCAGCCGCGGCGCATTTATCTGCATTACTTCCAGCAACAGCAGACATCTAAATTCTCCTGATGACAGCCCAGGGATTTTATTATCAGCGTGATCCTCTCACTTCAAATGTTTCCAAGTTCCTTATTTTTCTTTTGGGCGGGGGGTGCGAAGAGGGGAACCTGCCTTTAAACGTGTGCGAGCCTGAGTTTCTTCTAAATTTGGAAGTGATGCATGTAAGAGCCTCTTGGCTTTGTGCTTTGTGAGCTCAAAGACTCATCTAAAAATATAAATCCATTACAAGACTGCAGCTTTGAAGTGGACCAAATTAAACTTCCTCAAAAACACAGATTTAATTAACGGAGACGCAGTGCTGGACACAGCTAACCAAAAAGTTAAGTTCACCAACCACTAATACGCTAAAGAAGAATTTTAGTTCCGCTAATGCTAATCTGCTAAACGGATAAAAAAAATTTGTGGAAGCTAAAATGACATTTTCATGTCCTTCCAGTTGAAGAGTGAATTTGAAAGTGGGCGGGATCATCTGTAGCAAATCAGCCAATCCAAACCAGACCTAAAGCTCTGCCCAACTTGTTTTACTCACAGTTTAACCATTTCAGAATAAAAGTATTTCTTTGATTAAACTTGTATTTTTATAAACACAGTTTGTCCGTCCATCTGTCTGTCAAAATTTGTATTTCTATTTAAATATTGTCAAATGTTTAATTTCTTTTTGACGCTCTTAGTTTGAAGTTTAGCTGCTAAAGATGCTACATGCTACACATAGTGCCTAACACGCCCAGCACTGCTTATAAGGGGGAATAGTGTTTTATTTCTTTCAAAATAAATGTAAAAAAAAATAGTTTAACTTTTATCAATTATTTCGTAGATGTAAAATAAACCAATTTGTATTTTGAATTGATCAAAAATGCACAAAGCAGGCCGAACTCACATTTATTGAGAAAAAGCGCTCAGAGGTAAACTGGGTAAACGCTGGGGTTGCTACTGGAACGTCATTGTCATTTCACACAGTCAGCAGGTAAATGTACGCAGCTATACAAACCCAATGTACTTGCTCTAAATTGATTTTTATTAAACTTTACTTTAGGGTCGTAGATTAGATTTTCAAAATTATTTAAGCTATAAATGTGCTCTTTGAGCTTGTTGAATTTGCAGAATTCCAACAGCATATACCTAGTTGACCTGTGAGAGAGAGGCTTTGCCATGCACAAAAAAAAACAAACATTGAAATATTATTATTTAGTGGAAGCTAACTTGTCCGCTAACGGTTTCCAAAGTTAGCAATAAATAAATAAATAAATAAATAAATAAATAAATAAAGTGAATGTGCTAAATAAGTAGCTATGCCCAGTCCTGGTGAGATACTTAAAGTGCCTGTGACGTCAAATCTTTGTAATGCATATGAATGCATTTTTAAAAAGAGGACATTGAAAAAATATTGCAAAAGAAATTTGATGTTGCTGAGATGAACAGTTGTTGAGATATTTGCCTGTGAAGTAACAGGAAGTGATGTCAAAGGGGATTGTTTGCATGTGAACAGAGCTTTGCTGAAATGGCTGACAACCCAGCCTATAGAGAAGAATCTGATGTTTCTTTAGATTATTTGAGTCAGTATCAGAGAGATGAAGAGACAGAGTTCAAAAAATATTTCAATAAACAAAGACCAGAGAGTTTTATTTGTTAAAGAATTCCCCTTTGATGTCACTTCCTGTTTCACTTTCACTGAGTTCAAAAGAAAATATGCCAGTTTTGTGACAAAATGGGTTAAATTGTGTGTATTATTTCAACTTTCTTAAATATAAAGATGTTTTCTTTGACTTTTTGTATCTGAAAAATATGCTCTGACTGGGTAAAACTATGACTGGCTCACGTTATTTGTTGAAAGCCACGTCAGTTTACTGTAATCCTGAGTTATCCACCGCAACAAGTTTTTTAAAATTTTATAATTTTTTTAAAAAAGATGATGAAAATCAATTGTGTGAATAGAGA
>NW_013952615.1:446121-453827 GCF_001266775.1 Austrofundulus limnaeus
CGTCAGTTTACTGTAATCCTGAGTTATCCACCGCAACAAGTTTTTTAAAATTTTATAATTTTTTTAACTAAAAGTTTAAAAATATATTACACGGTAGGGCCATTTTATTTACACACAAAGCATTCTGGGTAAATGATAACGTCACGTGTAGGTGCGAGGCTGCTAGCGAGCTATATCCACCCTGAAGTTTAATCTTGGACAATATCTGATGATCGACTCTTTTAAATGAAACCAGAGAGCGTTGACAGAGAGGAGAAGGTAGAAATGACTCAGCCTGGAACTGAAAATATGGATGAAGGACCTCAGTTTAGATTGTTTGTCCCGCTAGTGCAACAAACAAGCTAAACTGAGGTCCTTCATCCATATTTTCAGTTCCAGGCTGAGTCATTTCTACCTTCTCCTCTCTGTCAACGCTCTCTGGTTTCATTTAAAAGAGTCGATCATCAGATATTGTCCAAGATTAAACTTCAGGGTGGATATAGCTCGCTAGCAGCCTCGCACCAATGACCTAGTTGATGTCATCATTTACCCAGAATGCTTTGCGTTTAAATAAAATGGCCCCGTCCGTGTAATATATTTTTAAACTTTTAGTTTAAAAAATATAAAAACTAAACAGCCTACAGTATTTTTACAGTCTTTATTTTGCAGTTAAAGTATTAGTTTATCATATAAAGTCTAATGTTACAACTAATCGGGGATCCCTTTAAAAACACAATTTATTCTTAAAACTGTCCAACATATCAACATACACTGTTAAGTTAATGACCGTACTTTGTCTAATAAGACTAAATTAGTTCCTTAAGCTTGTGTGTGAGGACGCAACAAAAAACCCACAAAAACAGGAAAAAAAAGCCATTGTCCTTTTAAAAATGAAGAGCACAGCCTGTTGTAATCATGGCACCAGGTGGTGTTTAAGACATCCAGGACGCCGGTGCCAGCATACTGCAGACAGTTTTACTTTTAACGCTTCTCCAGAGGACAGAGAGTGACCTCTGACCCCTGAAACCCACTGAAAACAGGAGGCTGCTGCTGAGCTGTGTGATAAATGGCAAAACAAGCTGCTGTACATAAATGGGACAAATACGAAGGAGACGCTAAGTAGAAATATTTTCTTAGTGAAATATTTGTAAAGCAGCTTGGGTTGAGTGAGAGACGAAGTGACGGAGGAGACAGATTAGAAGGGAGAAAGTGGAAACTAAAAAGGGGAGCACAATGCTTCCCCACAGCAGGGATGACAGCTACAGTTTGTATGACTAAAAGCTGTGGGCACGGTTGAAGCGTGCATGAACAAAACCCAGAAACAGCACGCATCTGCACAACCTGTCAGAAATATCTGAGAACATGACGCAAGCGGCGGAGGCAGCGTGAGAACAACACGGCGTGAGGCAGGCGATGAATACACCCGACGTCCGTTCGAACAGCGTGAGCCCAACGAGAGACAAGGGGGAAAGTGGACGCAAACGCTGCGTGAGCAGGTGTGTGTCGGCACATCTGGCCACAATTCTGATTGTGTGTGTGGGGGATAAATTCACATCATGTAGGTCGATGAACCTTCACAACAAAAAGGAAACATGGAGTTGGTCAAGGAGAGTGCTTGATATAAATTCATACGATACAGAAGAATGAATAAGAACATTTTTGAAGAATCTTTCATCTTCAAATTTTCACTCTAAAGCCCAAAATGTGCCAGAATGCTCGTTTTGATGTTTCAACTGCATCTAAAGCCTTAAAGGGATCTCTGACTACTGTCACATGTTGGTCTTAATGTGGTATTTATCTATTCTACTAAAAGTTATTCATGATATACAGTATAAAAACATCTAATTACTTACAAATTTGCACATGTTTATTACATTTTTCACTTCAATATGTGGCTTTTTTGTTACAGATGCTGTTGCTGCTGCTGCTGCTGATGGGTTCCAGTTAAGACTTAAATGCAAGAGTCAAGACTAGAAAGCTATAATGTGTGATAATAAATTGATATTTTTGTATTAGTTTCTATGTTCTTCACAAAATATGGGTTGAAAAGATCAAATGTGATATTTAGTAAACTAGCTCTGGAGCTAACGCCAAATATATTAGCTTAAAAGCTAATGTCATATATTGCAAAATATATATTAACTCAGGAGCTAACCCATATTTACTAGCTCTGAACAGTGTTGTATAAAGTAAAAGTACAAGTATCTTACCAGAAAATTACTTTGGTAAAAGTCAAAGTCTCCTTTAGGAATATTACTTGAGTAAAAGTCTTAAAGTAGCCAATATTTTTTGTACTTAAGTATTAAAAGTAAAAATATTGATTTAAAATGAGCAGTTAGATTTTACGTAATGACATTTATTTGGAGGTGACCTCCCCAAAAAAATGGAGAAATGACAATGTTGTATTAAAATAATTAATTCATTGTAAATTTAGGATGCACAAGCAAAAAATAAAATAAATGTAACGACTTTCTTCTTCCATTTTTTAATGTAAGGAGTAGAAAGTACAGATAATTGTGTGAAAGTGTAAGAAGTAGAAGTATAAAGTAGGCTGAAAAAGAATTACTCAAGTAAAGTACAGATACCCAGAAATTCTGCTTAAGTACAATAACAAAGTATTTGTACTTACTTACTTTACAACTCTGGCTCTGAAGCTAACACAGGATATATTAGCTCAAAAGCTAATACCATAAAAAGCTCATGCCATAAATGCAAAATATATATTAGCTCAGAAGCTAAGCCATATGCATTAGCTCTGAAGCTAACGTTGTATTTATTGAATCTAGAGCTATTGCAGTATCTACACTGTATGTACAGTTATACATATTAGCTTGGGAGCTCTGTGCAGGGTCTGTGGCTGCATGACCCTGAGCACCTGTTCTCCTATGTTTGTCATGTTTTGTCTTCTTCTGAATGGGTGTTCTGAACTGTAATTTCATTGTGCTCTGAACAATGACAGTAAAGGTCTAACTAATCTAATCTAATCTAATCTAATCTAATCTAATCTAATCTAATCTAATCTATATTTATTAACTCTAGTGCTAACACTACATATTGCAATATAAATAAAAAATATGCTGTGCATTTAGCTCTGGAGCTAAAACTACATTTATTAGATCTAGAGTTAATGCCATATAACTATATAACTATAACTANTGTGTGTGTGTGTGTGTGTGTGTGTGTGCGGACTGCGCACTTCAAACCGTTAGCCTATCACTGTCTGCTGCAGCTCTGATACCTCTCTGAGGAGGGGAAGGGGGGGTTGGGAGCTAAATTTAGCCTGCTGATTTCAAAAGGAATTTAAGAGAGCGGAGATTTGAGGAGACGCACTCTTTTCTCTGCACACACAGTGATTCACAAAAACACACACCTATTTGATAAGAATTATCTTCGTATCTTCCTGTTTGAAAAAGCATTAATCCTGCTTTATCGTGAAACGAATCCAACACAGCTGCTCGGGTAAACTTGACACAAAAACACAACCACGTGCTGACTGATGAGCATTCAGAGACCCAAAAGGTCCAAACTGAAGCAGAACAATGGGAGAAGCTGAGACAAGGAGGTGTGTAATTCCTGTTACCTAAACTCCCTTCCTCCTCATCTTCCTCCTTCAACAGCGTCACAAGTTTAAAAAAATCAAGAGGGTTTTAGGATGAATGAACAATTTGAAAGTGGCAGTCATAAAGTCGTTTTTTTCCCCAGATAATCACCTGATTTTACACAAGATTTAAGGCTGTTTAGGTTTTCTAACCGTTTCTGTTGAGTCTTTTTTAGTTTCTGCTCCAGAGTCAGAGCTCGTTTCATGTAACAGTCATGAAACGAGAGACTGTGTTGATTGGCTGTGTTGATTGGCTGAACACGCTGATGGGTCACCCAGCATCTGACCTATTTGTTACTGTAAATGTGTGTGTGTGTGTTCATCTGTCTGACGTGAACACTGGGTGGACCTTAATGAAGCTCTCAGTAAGTAATCAATTAATGCTCATCTACAACTGATTCCTTTATTGAGTTAATTTGATTCAGTGTGGTCGACACAGCTGTTCAAGCTTAGAAAACACATAAATTCAATTCAATCCAGTTTATTTAGCAGCACAACAAAAGTGACCTCAGGTCTCTGAATAAAAACAGTGACGTGCACTATAAAAATAAGAAAACAATAGTTTTGTGTTATTATAAAATGTTAATCAGTAAAAGTTTACTGCGTGATGTTGATCCTGAGCAGCAATAATTATAATTATCAAAAAGAAAAAAAATTGTATAGGTCCTCTGGACGGGCTCTTCTCTAATGAAATGTTTCGTCTCTCCAAGAGACTTCGTCAGTCTGAGAGTTTCAGGCAAAATTCAGGCTTTTAAGCCCTGCCTCCATGTGACTGATACTCACATCACATGGCTATCGTTGACTTTGAAGTTTGTTTGTTTTTTTACTCAGAAAATGTTGTGGCAGGAATAACATGGCGACGTCCCTGTGTCAATATACTGTATTTTTTAATAAATAAAAACTAAACAGGTTACGGTATTTTTACAGCATTTTTTAAATAGTTGAAATAAATGTTTATCAAATAATTTCTAAGGTTACAACTATTGGAGTTGCCTGTAAGGGCAGAACGCATGAGGAGTATGACACCCGTCTATAATTACACCATTATTTTCAAGTATGACACCGACCCTGACAGCAGCAGGACGCCAACAGACGTTCTGTGTCACATTTTTTAGCAATAATTCTCCACAGTGTTATATTTTTAAGCGCCACTGCTCCTTCACAAAATATCTATGTATGTAAAAAAAATTTCACTTGGACATTAGAGCACCTCCTCCAAAATCTGTTTTTTTGATATTAATTAATTTATTTATTTTTGTTTGGCTGCAGAACCACTTCATATCAAAAGAACAGATGAGGAAAGATTTATTTTTGATTCCGTTGCAATTGTTGCTGAAGAAAAACACCAAATAGTAATAAGAGTGCTTCGACGCTCAGTTATGGGTGTCCTTAATCAGGACCTAACACTGATAGGGACACACACAATGGGGAGGGGGGGGGGCATCAGGGAAAGTCAAGCTGCCTTTCAAACGGCTGAGTGCTGCAGCGTCACACAGCCAGGTCTCCAGCTGTCACAGCTCTGTGAAACGCAGGAAAACAAAAAGCGGCGGCACGTCGCCGTTCGTACAACCTGATGGATAAAAAGGTCAGAAAATGATCCGTCATTGGCATAATTACATCCGCTGAAGTTGTGCACCGGCGGCTCGGCGATCCTCAGATTGCTTTTCACACTTCATTCATCCTGTGATAGAAAGGTAATCCCGAAGACACAGAAGTTTATCGGCGCAGCTCGTGGTGGAAATTGGAAGTTGAAAAGAGGAAGAAATGGGAGGTCAGGGTGAAACCAAGGTGACAACAAATAAAAACATGTGGCCAGGAGAAAACATAAATAAGAGCAGTAAGAATAAAAACAGTTATAAAGCTGATGCAAAAAAAGATTAAAATTTTAATCAAACAAAACAGAGGAATGTCCGATCTCTGGCAAATTGAATCCATAGGGATTTTTGAGCGTGCGCACACAGCCACATGTGTGTGACAGGCAGCATCTCAACAATAAATCAAATCTTTCTGTCATCTTACTTTTCTTGTCAAACCGTCCTCGTTTAAGGCTTTTACTGTAATGGCTTGTCAAACCAGAGCCTTTTAAACGTTATTATTCAAATGTAGTCGATCTAATGTCTGGTTGTTTGTTTTATAATGTACCGTTATGGCTGTCATTGTGCAATGTTTCATCTTTTTGACTTGTTTAAAAAAAAGGGCCTAAAGCCGTCCGAACAAGTTAATAATGGTCTGAGTGGAAACACTTCAGTGTTGTGATACACAAACCAACATAAAAGGGCCTCCACAGGCTAACTATTAGCATAACATAGAGGAAGACATCTGCCCTCTTCTTCCTACTCCACAATTTTTACAAGTACTTGGTTAGTATACAATGTCCTGATACTTGGGAGCAATACCAAACTTTTAACAAGTACTTGAAAAAATGCTAGTATCTATCCTATCACTAGCTGCGTTTCCATTGACCATGAAAAAGCGCAAATTAGAATTTCGAAAATAAATTTGCTCAATTGAAACACGTCAGTTTCGGGAAAAAAAATTACATTTTTCGACAAAACGTTTTTGCTCTAGGATGAAGTGGTATTTCGGCTGTATCGAAATTGGTGTATTTTGCAAAACTGCAATGGAAACACTTTTTTTCGCATCACGGGAGTCATGTGATCAACAACCGGCTGTTTCTACTGGCGAAAAGACGACGATGAAGAAGATAACAGGAAGTAGAAATAGTAGTAATATCAAAGAAGTAGTAAAAGAAAGTGGTAAACTCACCGACTACAACTTCCCAAAAACACAGCATACGTAGTCACTCCCAAGTAGGGGCTTGTCGCTGGAAGCTTCGATAAAAGACGCCGACGTCTCCTCTGATGATGAGCGCTAGTGTCATGGTAGCAACATGCTATGTGTTTACATCCATTGCCGCCATGTTTGTAATGACTTATCGCGAGAACAAACGTATTCACGCGTGACTTTAATAACATTTCTTACTTCATGGAAACACTGCAGTTGCGAAACTGTGTTTTTTTCGACATTAACAGAATATCGACAAAGTTTTGCGCACATTTGCAATGGAAACGCAGCTAATGTGTCCATGCTTGGGACAGAATATAATTTTTACAGGTACTTGTACAAAACGCCCTAACTACTACTCAACCCCTACTCAATACCAATACCAGTATTTTTACAAATACTCACACAAAATGCCCCGATACTTAGCACAGACACTAACATTTTTACTTACTATACGAAATGCCCCGAGATTCTGGACTGATACCAGCATTTTTAAAAGTACTCGTACAAAATGCCCTAATATTTGTGACTGATACCAGAATTTTTACAAGTACTCATACCCGTATGAAATGTACTTGGGAACAATACCAATATTTTTATAATAACTTCCACAAAATGCCCCGATACTTGGAACTGACACAAGTATTTTTTACCAGTACTTGTACAAAATGCCCCAATTCTCAGGATCAATACCAATACTAGTGTCAGTACCAGTACCTAGTATCAATACTAGGTTGAATGTTTAAATTTTAAATTTAAAAAATTAAATTTAAAATTCCAAGGCAGAAGTTTGTCAGTTCAGTGTTTGACATTTATACAAATTGAAAGAAAATCTTAGTATTTTGATGCAGTCAGAGGGGCTGTAGGCCTATAAGGAAGGAGAGCCACTTGATCTAAATAAACGAAAAAAAAAGTGTTTTTTAAAATTGTGTAATGTTTAGGTTGTAACTCAGTAAGTACTCTGTACTGGCGCGTACCCAAACTGAAGTACATTTTGAGAAGAAATGGTATCGAGGCAATGTTTTAAGACATTTAGGAAACTACGTTTTTTGTTCTGATCGGTCTGAGCCCAGTGAGATACTGGTCTAAAACTTCCTCTGTCCAAACTGGGGCAGATCCACAAAACAAACGGTTTCCACAGAACCTCCGTTCTAAATGTGTGGAAATGTCACTTTAAGTTGAACTTCTGCTGGCAGGGACCTCAGGTTAGGAGTAAAAAGAGCAACAACTTATCTTGACAGCGTGATGGGATAAAAGAACAGAGCTGGAGTTGCTTGTGTGCGTTGTGACTAATGTTCAGGCCAGAGGGAAGGAGGGTGGGTGGTGGTGTGTGTGTGTGTGTGGG
>NW_013952615.1:453892-458151 GCF_001266775.1 Austrofundulus limnaeus
GGCAAATGGGGTCACAACAAAGATTATGTGATAAAGAAAAAATAAATAAAAAATGCATAAAGGGGTGTGAGTCCACATCTGTGACTCTTCTGCTTCCAGCAGCAGATGAAAGGAAGTCATTAGAAGTTGATGTGGTGCTATTTCTCCTGTGACTCAGATTAAACACCGATGCCCGATCAGAGCAGCACATTCATCACTTCACTGATACTTTTAGTGGCCGTTCCTCGGCTCAAACGGAAATTAACAGCACTCTGGTGGCCTGTGTGTGCGTGTGAATAAAACCTGCACACACACACTGGTATGCAATGCATGCAAACACATTAATGTCTGTCCCCGTTATAAAAAGCCTGCAGGTGTTTTGACTGTAAACATTTTAATGTTCATCTTCCACGATTATTATTATTATTTTTAATCAGGAGCGTTCTCTGCGTGGAGTTTGTCAAATTCACTAACCGCAGCAATCTAATTAAAATAAAGATTAATTGATCTGATTATATTTTAATGACAGGTGATTCTTTTAAAAGATATTTGTTGGTTTAGTTGACAGCAGGAGATACATATCCTGATTTAAATTTAAAAAACTGAGTAAAACATTTGTTTAGTCATCTTTATATGATCGTTTCCTGACTGGAGCATGGGTTTAGTTTAATTTTTTTCAACAATTATTTCATTATTGCATGAAAATATGCGGAACAGAGAGTCAAACTCTTAATTTGTTGTAATTTTTAGTGGGTGGCTTAAAGGAATGCAGTTTATTTTTGACCAGATTGAGTGGAGCCAAGACTAAAATAAATTGCAGACTTCCTAAAACAACTCTGATCTTTAAAAAAAAAATAACATAACATGCCAGTTTTAAACCTTCACATTGTTGTAATTGTTGAAGTGCTAGTTAGCTGTTGCAGCTATTTGCACTTACAAGTGCATTCAATGTGAAAAACTGTATAATGTGAACTGGGCAGCAGTTTATAAAACAGAATTTAGATTAAATATACAACAGTCTGAGAGTGAAGAGGTTTTTCACGACGACAACAGTCCACTTTGGTTTTCGCCCTGTTTGGACTAGCCGTTAGCTCGTCAGTAATTATTGTTTCTAATTATTGTTTAATAAGACGTCTTCAACAGATAAACTTACCATTGAAGCATTTTTATAGATTTTCTTCTTGTTCTTAGAAGCTTTAGTTTTAAAGGCAAGCTATAAATTTATTTTTTGTAGAATTATTGCAATTCTCCAGAAAGAAGTATATTCAGTGAAGCCCTGAAATTTATGTAGGTTACACGAATTATGAAAAAAAAAAAATGCAAATAGTGGATATGGTCCAGAAAAAAAACCCAACAACAATAGGCCTATAAATGCAGATTTTTAGAACATAAAAGCAAAACAGTTAGAAGCTACACGCCACACGGTGCAGTAAACTGTTCTGAAACAGAAATGCGGTCTGAAATGAAACCGGGTGCAAAGGGCATGCATCACATATTGTGTGTGTTTTTATATATATTACATGAAAGTGAATTAATGTTAATAGTAAATAATGAAAAAAGTCATACTGTTCAGTTTTTTTTATGAAAAAGCATGAGGAAAAAAAACAACACGTACCTTACTGCAGTGTTTTTTAAGTGGGAGGCCTCAGAAAGCTGGAGGGAAAATAAGAAAAAAAAGGCAAAAATGTAAAAATAAATAATCTACTAAAGGTTTTAAATAAAGAAATTGATCTGTTTTTATCATTCTAAAATATAATAAAGTGGGAATATAATAGTGTTTAAAACATGTTAATAAAACTCTTATGCTAAATAAATAAACGTGTGAAAAACATTCCACAAGTTGATCTTGGACATATTTTGTAGCATTGTTTGTGGATTTGCATGCCAGAAGTTAATGCTGTTTGGGAGGGCATCCTGGCATGGAAAACCCTGAGAACCACTGCCTTACTGTCTTTACTGCATTTACTGGTTTCCGCAAAATTACTGGGATTACTGCAACTCATGGTAGGTAGGTTCCATGAAACAAATCTGCAAAATACTGAAAATGCAAACGTGACTTTGCGAGCTTGACTAATTATAAATCCATGAGGGGGTCAGCGATTCTTAAAAACGTGTTCACTGCAACGTTTTTTAAATTGGAGTGGTTTGCCCCACTCAGATTTGTCATTAGCTCATCAGTCGAATAAGAATTAAACTCTTTTCTCAAACTGATGTATTTATAGTTCATAAATCTTGCATCAGATTGTTTAAACCAGTGGTTCCCAAAGTTGGGGTCGGGACCCAAAGTGGGGTCCTGAAACATCAAGGTGGGGTCCTGAAAAATTTTTCTGAATTAATTACATTTTTGCCTTAGTTGCCTAAAATGTATAAATGTAGAATAATAAATATTGTTACTATGCCCTTGTTTAGTTGACCTGATACAAATGTTTATCATCCAAAAATAGTTGTGGGCACAGGTCTACTGTTATTTTGTGGGTCAAAAGCTGAAAAGTTTGGGAACCACTGCACTTCAGAAATCAATTTAAAGGGTAATAAAAATAATTGGTGATGTAATATTTTCCCTATAATTATTACAAAAACACAAAATAAGTATAAATAAGTATTTATATTTGTGTAGCCTTTGTTTTAAGGATTATTAACAAAGCCAGACCAGTAATATTTGGGGTCACAAGTTTTTGCCATGAATATTTTTTGGGTCAGAAGATAAAAAGTTTGGGAACCACTGGTTTAAACTATAAGTTTATGACCCAGACTGTTTATTAACTAAACTGTTGGGTCTCATTTCTAAAACGCGAAGGCTTTATGGTTTTGACATCAGTCTGCAGCGATTCTGTTTAGAGAACATACAGTATGTAGAGCAGTTTGTCTGAGCTGGAATCAGTGTAATTTGATCTGTGTGGTCCCAACCTCATGGGATAAATACCCAATAAAAAGACATTTTGGCATCTGGATAAGCATAAATCCAACCAATTTGAGGCCTAATTAAGTAGGACTTACATAGCACCCTGGGACGGTCTGTTATAAGGGACAGAAAAAATGACCGGGGGTATTAACGTCGGCGCCGTCTCAGGAGGGCTCTAGATCCAATAAGGAAAGGAAATAAGAGATGGGTCGCTGAGAACGGCGGCTCATCATAATATACCGCCACACATGCAGGCTGCTGGCCGCTCCAGCTGCAGCACCAAACCAAAGCTGCTCAGCTACAACGAAAAAACTCTGGTGTTCCGGCGATGCAAAATTGAATCGATTTTAAAGTTATTTTTCCTGTCGTGTTTTGACCCATCCCGGAGGCATCGCAGAGCTCACTCTCAGCTCCGAACAAAGAACTGATCATTTCCCACAAGACGTGTGTTCGCTAACGTGAAGAAAATGATCATTTTATTTATTCATCTCGTTTCATAAGCTGCAACAAAATGCAGTGTTTCTCATAAAGCACAGCTTGTTGCTTCCATTATTAACAGGCAAGGTTGCACACAAACAAACACTCTTGATAAGCTCTATCTAGCTATGATAAAAGGGCTGGGGGGTTGGGGGGGTGAAAATGTGGCTGCATCTGTCTGGACAAAGATATACATGAGCCGTGTCATGCTGCAAAACAAATTAGTCCCTGTCAAAATCCCTTCACATCCCCTCTGCGCTTTCCCAGATTTCAGAAGCAGAGCAGCAGAAATAAATAAATAAATAAAAAGCTTCATACGATAGAGAGACAGAGAGCCATATCGGGAGGTCATCTGTGCTTCAAAAGGGAGATATATTAAATTCATTCATCTCAGTCAGCGGGAGTGCCAGAGCCGTGGCTTCCATGCGATGAGGGATAGAGAGATCTCTCGTTCGGCCCGGCTCGGCTCGGCTCACCACCTTCAGAGGTATTGTCTGGGAAAAATATCCCCGGTAACAGAGCCAATGATTAAATAGAGACAGAAAGGTGCAACTGGATTTGTGTGGGTTGCATGGATTGCAAAGAATCTACACAAAACGAGAGAGAGAGAGAGAAATATGGAGGAAGGTGATAAAAACTGTTTTAAAATGAGAAGCACTGATGGAGGGAAGGCCACACGGACAGAGATTTAACAGCTTAACATTTATCAGGCGTCACCTCATTTACATTTATTTTCACCTACAACATAGATCTGAGTCTCTTATAGACAAACTATGATACACTAGAACAGTGGTTCCCAAACTTTTTGTCTTCTGACCCACAAAATATCCATGGCAAAAACTTGTGACCCCAAATATTACTGGTCTGAGTACATGAACTTTGTTAACAACCCTAAAAACAC